>NC_048223.1:16427462-16563670 GCF_002007445.2 Ailuropoda melanoleuca | reverse complement strand
CCCGGCACTGGGTGCAGGGGCCTCCGGACACCTTGTCGTCATGAACGCAGACTCCAACCAGTCTGCCCACCTCAATGGGAGCAGATAAGTGCTCACTGGAGAAACCAAGGCCTTCTTCGTCTCCTTATCTTGCACCTCCTATTTCAGGATCACAAATAGCCTTCCAGGTTACAGGTTCCAAGAAATAGGAACCAAACGCCCCATAAGCAAGTGTTAGCTAGCCCTTGTTGCCTTCAGTGACATTGGCTGAGCCCCTGTTACTTGCAGAGAATAATGAAGAGAGAAATAAAAGGCTTTGCCTTTGAGAGACCGAAAATCTACTTTGCTGAAAAATTTATTCTCTAACTCTTTGTCAAAAGGATTTGAAAATGGAATTACCAGTTGACAATATGAACAGCATGCTTTGCTGAACACAGCTTACCTCTAATACCTGCGAGACGTTTATTTAATCCATTCTCACATCGTGTGTAATATACAATACGACTTACAGAATAATATATATAGAAAACGAAGATCAGAGACAGAGTGAGGAAGTCAATGTGTGGCCTGGTTGCCTTGGCTGAGAGTATAGTGTGGCCCTGAGCTGCCAGAAGGTCAAGTCAAAAGAGGGGAAATAGGATACAATTCCTAGTTCTCATTATCAGGAATGTGAATGTGGGTCCTTAAGGAAGACAGGGCTCCTCACATGGGGTTTTATACATGGCATATTGAGTAAACAACTATCCTCAACAATCCTTCTGCAGGCAATGCAGAATGGTGGCCTCTTTGGTAAAATAAAAAGCTGTTTGATGGTTACCTAAGCCATGTAGTTTCCTAGAGGTCTAACTCTATTTAAAGATAAAAGTTGGATTACCTAGAGAGTTCACAATCTGTTCGTTTTAACTAGAATTAAATGTTTGCTTCTCATTGTTTGAATTAAAAATATGTGACCCTTGAGGAAGGGATGAGAGCAAAACTAAAGGCAGATTTTAATTTAAATCCTCTATGGAATAAATGACAGGGATGCCCTTGGCTGATTTGATGAGTATGTTTCCCTACTACCATGCATTAATTAACTAATAGTGTTTTGACTTTCTATTTTTATGGTCACCTCCTAATCAAGGAGTGTTAAAGCACAAACACTATTACAGATGTCCTAAGAAAAGCAGGACACAGAGTAACATCCACTAGAACTTAATGTGGAGCCTCATCGGCCTCTGAGCAGGAGTTCTGTTCAGTTGGTTTGCCCATATACTGGCAGTAGAATCTTATCCATAATGGCCAGGAAAATCTTAATGTAATAAGACACGCAGGTGTTTCTTAACTCAGAACTCTTTAAACACATCACAAGGATTCGTTCAGTGTGATCAGCTTTATCCTCTGGCTTGTGAACAGTTTATGAACACAAACTATAATAACAAATTCTGATGGCTAAATGAAAGAGGATGGGAGAGAATGAGCACAGTAAACTCCCATCTCCTTCTCTAAGAACTGGGGATTACCCTTTTACAATGACCCTTCCAGTCTGGTCTAGATTTTTCTTCTCTGTATATGGTACACATTTTGTTGGTAGTCTTCTGCCTGTCCCACTCTATTTTAGACTAGGATGATCTACTTTTTGTATCAGGGCCCTTTTATAATTTGCAAAAGTTATTTATACTTGCACCTGAAGATTCTCAATATTCAGGTTAGGAGCTTTGTTGGCTGTTTTGTTTTGTATCTCATGCACCCTCTAAGGCATTCTGTAAAATGCTAGGTGCTACTCAGTTCCCGTTGTTTGCTCAGTCTGTAGCTCTCTCTGATATCAGGACCCCTGTTTTCTGCATGAATATTCTGCCTGCCATGATATTGGAGAAAACCATATTAAAACTCATTGGAAGACACTCTTTCCCACTTGAGTCTTTGGGAAAAACCAAAGTAACACAAGGTTTGCCCTGAAGTTGAAGTTGTTACTTAGTTTATTTAAGAAGAAGGAGGAGGAGGAGGAGGAGGACATCATTGGCATAAAAAGATTGGTTATACTAGTTGAGATCCAAGCTAAAGTAGATCTGCCACTGTCAGGGGTGGACGCCATGACACTTGCTGTGAGTCCCATAAAATGATCTCCTCTCCCCCTGCCTGCAATAGCGCAGGAAGGTGTTCTCATTAAACACAACTCCCACACAATGACGTTTCATTCCCCCCAAAATCACACCAAGATTCTGCATAGGCTGGGACATTTGGGTACAAGACAAATGCCTTCTAATTTTGCGTTGCGTGACACTATTATCTGCTTAAGTGGAAGACCAGATAGTGAGTAAATTAACTTAGGAGACGAGCCAGACAGCCTGAAGAGCGCTACGGAGAAAACTCCCCTTGTGGTCAGAAATGGGAGCATGAAATATTGAAATCTGAAAGGCAGATACGATTGTATGATTTCCTTATTGCATGCTCTCCATAGGAAAAAGATACTGAGATGACTTGACAGGATTCTTTGTCTGGTTCATTGCTGATTTCTCAGCACAAAGATTAGGTGCCCAGTAAACAACCAATGGATGAATGAGTGGATGGATGAATGAATGAAATATGGGGGCATTACAAAATATGGGGGTTTCCTCCATGCTGCATCCTCAAATCTCTGAAAGGTGGCTCGCAGATCTCATAATCCCCTGGCTGGATTGTGAGTGGGCTTGAGGAGAATGGGCCTTCAGAGCAGTTTTCAGACATGCATAGGTTTGGTTTCTCTGGGTAGCATGTAGGGCTGCACTGAGGGTTGACATGAGGTGTTGAGACAGTGGGACCTTCAAGTGGCTTCTCAAGGCCTTGATGTGGAGAGATTTCATAGACGCCATCACCAATGAATGATTTCGCTATTACCTTCTAGAGGTTTCGTTTTAATTTTTTTAATCTCTTGCATCTTAGGGGTTTTTTGTTTTTAATTTTAAAAATTCTCGTTTTTATAGGGGCGCCTGGGTGGCGCAGTCGTTAAGCGTCTGCCTTCGGCTCAGAGTATGATCCCGGCGTTCTGGGATCGAGCCCCACATCAGCCTCCTCTGCTAGGAGCCTGCTTCTTCCTCTCCCACTCCCCCTGCTTGTGTTCCCTCTCTCACTGGCTATCTCTCTCTCTGTTAAATAAATAAATAAAATCTTTAAAAAATTTTTTCCTTTTTATATGACAAATGTGTTCTCAAACTTAGAGGCGAAAAGCAATGGCAGAGGCTCTGGCATTCGTACCTTTTGAGTGTTGGCTCAGCAGGATGTGTCTCTTGGCTGCTTCTGAAAATTGATAGAAAAAAATACAGTGTGTATCTGTGCAGAAAAATGACAAATACAGGGACAGACAGGAGTCGTATAACAACATACTGGGGGCATCTCAAGCAGTTTGCCTCATCCAAACTCTGCTCGGAAATGAGGTTTCAAGCTGCTGTTGTCCACACTCCTGATAGGGCGCCTGTAAGTACGCAGCCTGGCGTTTGCTTCTAGCTCCCCAGCAGTAGCCCCTCAGACCTCCTTGGCCATGGTTAGGGAGAAAAAGACATCCACTGGCCCTGTTACTTCTTCCCTCCCGTGGGCTCCACTGTGGATCAGTGGGGTTTCTGGGATCCCTCATCCTTTGTTTACATGTATCCAGAACTGTGTCAGCCCTGTGGATTTAGAAGCCTGGAACTTTCAAATCACCTCTGTGACTTACCAGCTGTGTAGTTCCGAGAAAATTGACTAAACTTTCTGCGCCTCCTTCTGCTCCAGAAAACGGGAAAGATAATGTTGCCTACTCTCATTGGTTTATTATGAACCTTGAATTAAATGCAATAAAGCATACAGAAACACACCGTTGTACTCCATGGTGTTGACTGAATATTGATGAGTGAATAATGTTTGGGAAAATGGGTGATTATGCAAGAGTAGAAGTATTCATCAATGTTCTAAGGCAGCAGATTTGCCACTTGGAAGGGACATTCTAGACAAGCACTGAAAAGGGTATCATTGAAGAGTATAGCTTTTGCAAACATTTGGTGTATGCAAATCAGTGAGGTCTACCGATGAACATTCTGGAGAGACTGAAGATTTAGCAAAAGTTGTAAACCACTGGCTATTGCTTTAAGGAGCTACTGGCTAATTCAATATATGACAAAGGCTAGGGGTATTTTAAACTTATTTTTTATTTTAACAAAATAGGTACAGACTCAGACATTTTACCACTGAACAACTTTATGACCTTGAGCTAGTTGCATTATGTCTTCGAGATTAGTTTTATCATCTGTAGACAAGAGGTGACATAGGGAGTATTTACTGTCCTCACTGTGTTATACACAAAGCAACAAACTTGAAATGTTTCCTGTCACTGTTGCCACATGCAATCTTGCTGTTTTGAACCAACACACACAAAAGGATCTTAGGAATGTGCACGACCAGGACTTATACAACACGTGGTTGCTTTTCTCCTACAATGACAATAGTGCAAAGTTCCAGTTATAGTTCTGCACCCTGGGTTGAGGTATGAATCAAGTTGCATTGCAACATTGTACTTTTACTAAAAATAAATGAAATGGCAGTTTTTCCCACTCATTTAAAAGGTTTTCAAATAAAGCTACATTTAGTCTACAGAGAAATAAGGGTCAGCTTCCACCCCAACAATGCTGGCATTTATTCTTATAATGACATATAATTCTCTTATTCTAACCATACCTGGAATCCTGGCTCCAGAAGTCTCTTGTTGTTTTTGTTGTCTTCTTCCAATTTCTTCACAGAAAAACTCTGTGTGTGTGTGTGTGTGTGTGTTGCATTAAGGAAGTTAAGTTGGAGAATACTGTAACCACCATCTCACACTGCCTCACATCCTGTTTATCCTTTTAGAGCATAGATAGCAGTAGATGGAGGTGGAAACTCATGGAACAACCTCCAGGAGTTACAAGGTGTCTCTTGTGCTCATCTCTGATGTTCCAAATAAGGATCAGGTAGTTTGACCCATACCTGATTTAATATCAAATTGCACAACAAATCTTACAGCGAACTCCTCTATGCTTCCAAGCCTGTTGTGTCTTGGAAAGGAATCCTCCCCAGCAGCTCATCTACCAGCCAAGGCAATAAGAGAAAGAAACCACAGCAATTATTTTAATGGAGAGGATTTAATATAGAGCTGTTGTCCAAGTATTAGGGGAACTAAAAAGACAAAACGAAGACCCTGGCACATCATGGAGGGGCAACTAGAGGGAGCAGCTCCCACTGCCGGCCAGGAGAATAAAATAAAAGGAAGAGGCTGGGACCATGAAAACTCGGAGGCTCAGAGGAGGGGCCCAGGGCTGGGATGCAGACCCCCGAGGAGGCACCAATTCTGGGCTCTGCTGGTGTTTCTGAGCTTGAGGAGGGGTTCCATGGAACAGTACCCAGATTTTGGAAGAGAGGGTTACAGCAGTTGGTGCTGGTGTCTCTGAAGGGGAGCGAGGAGGCTGGGTGTGCAAAGCAGAGGGGAGAAACTGTACACCGGAGTCAGCTGCCGCTGGCTGGAAGATGTGCCATTGCCAGGGCATCCACCGGAACCAGAGCCCCAATCCCTTTTCTCCTCCAGCTTTCCCAAATCTCTCCAGGACCCCCTATTATTGGAGCCTAATAAGGAGCGGTGGGCAAGGCAGAATTGTCCGCAGAGTCCTGTGCTCAGCATTAGAAGACGGAGTCCAGAAGAGTGGGTTTGGAGCTGAGGCAATGTCCTGGCACCACGTGGCAGCCCGTCACACGTCACCTCCTTGAAGCAGACGTGTTCCTGTGCTTCTTGCTTCTCCAAGAAACCTGAGCAGTTCCTTCAACATCTTGGATGGGAAAGAGCCTTGACATCAAGTGGTCCTGGGACAGGATCTCTCAACTCCCATCTTCATAATTCTTTTAAGTCATTAACACAAAACAAAGATTTTTATGGCTGTCAATGGGTGTGTATGTAAAGATAACTCTCAGAAAGCTGTTGGTTTTCTTTCACACACCAGGTAGATAGTAGTTTTGCCGTTATTATAAACATACAGTTTCAACAGCTTGATTTCTTGAAAAAGAGAGAAAACATTATGCCTCTCTGATTTTTCTACTCAAACAGAACTTTTTAATGCAAATGAAAGCATGATTCAAGCATAAAAACAACCTAATTGCTAATCATATTTTAATGATCCCTTATTAAAGCAAAATTTAAAGTGAATACAAGCGTATTAGAAACTTTTCTCATGTTTCCTTAATTTGTAGCTATCACTCATAAAGCTAACCCGGCATGTCCCTCCAGGATGCAGAGAAACACACCCTTATACTCACATCAAACCTATTTCCTAAATGCGAACAACAGCCTCATTGGGTGACAAAGTTCTTAGGACCTGCACTGAGTCTTGTCCTTTTGATTATGTTTTGAAAAGTAGACCATTCATTTACAAGTTTCCCTAAGCCTCCAAGCCTGAGCTCTTGGGGGGGGTGTGTGTGTGCACGTGCACATGTTTACTGGTAACTTCTCTCTAGCTATCCTTGGGCAGAAACTGAGAGAGGGAAACTCCAGGTGTGCCAGCATCAAACACGGCCTGGCTTGGATCAGAGAGGTGAAAAATGTTTCTGTCAACCTCAGCTTGTGAATTTTTAAAGCTAGCATTGTACTTCCCTTGATTTACAAGGACTGATGGCAAAGAAATCATCCCACAGGAAGAATTAGATGTAAAAACATCCCGGTTCCCAAACATACATCAATAATCCTAGCTTTGCCGGAATGTAACGCTTCAGAAAACGTTTCCTTGGAACATGGCGAAACTGTAGAGGGGCTTTTAATGGTTTCATTCCAAAGGAAGTGGTGGTGCTATCAAGCCCCGACTGAAACTACTTTAACGCTGGGCCTTCATGCCCTAGTGCCCGCAGGGACAGCAGTGAGGTGTGGCCTCGGTCCCACCAGGTGCAGCTTGTGGGCACCCTCAGGACTGAACTGAAGGCGGGCACCTGCCACTTAAATCTGGGACAGTGTCCACAGCAGCGGGCGCCCCGTGAACGAAGGAGACGTTGGAGGACTCTGTGGGGCAGACCTCATTACTTTGGGGATGAAGCAAACAAAACATCATCTGATCTCGAGATCAGGGTTCCTGATCACGGAGCGAGTCAGCCCACGACCTTTATCGCCTTGTACGTAACATTTGCAGGAGGCATTCTTGCCTCTAAATAGTAATGCTCACAGCCCTCCCCACTGACTAATGCTCCTGCCTGTTGTTGCTGGAAGCAGGCTTTGTCAGCTGAGTTCTGTTCCTCACAGTGTGGTCCCAGACCAGCAGCAGCAGAGCTGCCCGGAAGCCCATTAGAAATGCAGGTTCCCAGGCCCCAGCCAGACTCGTTGAATGAGAATCTGCGTTTTCAAACACGCCCCTCAGGGGAATCCTGTGCCCAGGAAGATTGGAAACCCACTTCCAAACTGTCCTCCCCAGTATGTCCGACTGGCCCCACACCGCAGATTTCCATGTATTCCCCGCAACATTCTGTTTCCAAGTTTTTCCCATCTTGACTGAGATATATTTGACGTAACATTATGTCAGTTTAAGGTGTACCAGGTGATGAGTTGATGTGTGAGGGTATATTGTGAAATGATTGCCCCAATAAGCTTAGTTTACACACCCATCGCTCCTCACTGTTACCATAAAAATGTAAAACGCTTCACAAACTTGTGTGTCATTCCTATGCAGAAGCTAGACTAACGTCTGTATCAGTCCAGTCTTAGTCCATATGCTGCCGAAATAAGCACTCTGCTTCCGTCTGAAGCCCATTTCCTGCTTTCTTCCAATTCTCTAAATGCCACATAAATTCTTCACTGGCCTTCACTCTGATTTTCCCCTCTGTCTCTTTTCCCACTAGGTAAAATAATAAAGATGGAAAGAAAAGAGGAAGGGAGGGAGGAAAGAGAAGGAAAAAATGAAAAAAGGAAGGTAGGAAGGAAGAAAAAGTGGGAAGGGATGTAGGAAGGAGGGAAGGGGACCTTATTTGCAATTGTGCCATAATACTGTTGGAGTTCATGAGCTCTATTTCAAATATACACATACACCTTTGAACAATTGCGGGGTTTTGGGGCACCAACCCACCACACAGTGGAAAACCCTCATATAACTGTTGACTCCCCAGAAGTTAACTGCTAATAGCCTACTGTGCAAGGGAAACCTTACCAATAGCATGAACAGTCGATTAACACATATTGTGTATGCTGCAAGTATTCTATACTGTATTCTTATAAGAAAGTAAGCTAGAGAAAAGAAAATGTTATTAAGAAAATTGCAAGAATGAGTACTGGGTGTTATATGCAGCTAACGAATCATTGAACACTATACTAAAAACTAATGATGTACTATGTGTTGGCTAATTGAATTTAAATAAAATTTTTTAAAGAATCACAAGGAAGAGAGAATACATTTGCAGTACCGTAAACTATCTGCATATAAGTGGACCCACAGAAACCCATTGAAACCTGTGTTGTTCAAGCATCAACCGTGACCTATTTGCTGTTTCCATTTTAAAATGAAGCACCTACTTCCACGCAATGTTAAAGGGGATGTTAATTGGTGCAGTAATTTGGAGGGCGATTTGGCAGTGTCTGTTCGAATTTTTTAAATGGACATTCTTTGATCTAGCAATTTCAGAATTTATCCTACAGAAATACTTGTATAAGTACACAAAAATGTACATGAAAGTATCTGTTGCAGGGTTGTTTTAATAGCAAAAAAAGCTATAAATAGCCTAAAGGTATCAATAAGAGTTGTTTGGAAAAATCAACATATATTTCTGCAGTGGAGTATTATCCTGGCATTGAGGATAAAAAGAATTAAGGAAGATTTGTGTGTGCTTATGTGATGAGCTCTCCAGATTATATTATTAACTGAGAAAAGGTGCAGAGTAATAGGGATGATATGATCCCATCTGTGTGTTATTTTTTAGTGTGTGTGTTCATAAAACAGTTAATAACTTACTCTATTGACATCCAATGGAATATCCTACAGCCATTACAAATACTATTTTGGCAGAATTTTAAATAACTTGGGACATTTTTGTGACGTAGTGCTAGGTTACAAAAAAGGGCAGGACATTGGTGTCATGGTTTTTCTCCCTCACCTGTCCTGAGCATTTTCCAAAGTTATTAAATATTAAATATTCTAAAAATACCATTATTTTCTCTATAATATCATGTCTTATTCTTGAGTTTTTAGGTAGATTTTAGTTTTTTCAACTCATATATATTACTGACATAAATATTTTTTTACCTAATGGGGTGTTTTCAAACATTTCAAACAATTTATCTTTCCTAAGATAAATGTCTTGTAATTATTGGTTCATAGAATGTAACCTTGATATTTATTGCCAAATTTTTATGATCCATAGTGATTTTATTTATTTTTTTATTTATTTAAATAATTTGTTTTTAAGATTTATTTATTTAATTTAGAGAGAGAGAGCAAGCGGGTGGGTGGGAGAGAGACAGAATCTCCAGCAGATTCCCCACTGAACGAGGAGCTGGACTCGGGGCTCAATCCTATGACCCTGACATCCATGACCTGAGCCAAAATCAAGAGTCGGACTCTTAACCGAGTGAACCACCCAGGTGCCCCGATCCACAAAGATTTTTGATGTAGCATCTTCAATCTTTGCTAATGTGTTAGGTTATTAAAAGTCATCATTTATTCAAGAAACTTTAAAATTTGAGATAAAGCAGTTATTAATGCCTGCTGTATGCCAAGTTCTCTTAAGAGCACTACACACACCGTTACAAATAATACATGATTCCTACCTTGCTATTTAGAGCGTGATCCTGGGCCAGCCCACTTAAACGCTCCATGACACGCTGACGTGATTCAGTCTATCACAGAATATGCTTAGAGTATCATGGAACACAGCGTGACTATGGTATCATTGTAACAATTAACCAAGAGAAGGACTAGATTCTTACACTTCCCTTTGACTCTTCCTCTCCCACTTTCCAACTAAAGAATGGCGTTAGTTAGTTAGTGATAAAGAAAAATCTCTTCTTGCTCTGATCAGAGTTCAAGTATTAACTGCACCTGACTATAACAAGGAAGTAGACAAGAAACTTACCCTAGTTTGTGGTGTCAGTGTCTGGCACCATTTATATATTTCACAGATTCGGAAGGTGATAAGCCTCCTTCAAGGATATAACCTTTCATCCTGAATCCGTAACCAAACCTGACCTTCTACCTCCCCATTTCTCTCTGGCTGCTTAGAATAGAGAAATGGTTATCTAGCCTTCAGAGTATTTGTCCCAACCTCAAAAAAAAAAAAAAAATCTCCAAGGAAATGGAACAATCCAGCCTCCACAAATCACAAATAGCACTTACACCTCTCTTAATATTCCTTAGGGCAAGGAATTCTAAATTGAAACATTCTAATTAGGTTGATTAAATAAAATTGCCAGCATTTCACTGTTATTTCACTTGTGAGAGTGGCAATGTCATATGGTTCAACTAAAACTTGCAATTTAATTCTTCCTGTTTCTTCCCAAGGGTATCCCAAGACTACCCATATATTAGACCTAATTGAAACTTTTTTTCGCATGAAGTGATTTCTGCAATTTCTGGCCCAGAAACAAAGAAGAGAAAAATTATTAACATGGGTTTATGCTTGGTTGTCACTTCCCAGTCAAATCATCAGTAAGATAAAATTAAAATACAATATTTCCTGAAATGAAAGGGAAAGGATTTTCTGCTTATTTAAAAAGAAACTTCTAGCTGATGCAGAATCAGGAGTTAGGAACAAACATGGGGAAGCAAAACCAGCAAACTACCAAACAAACTGTAATTCATAATCTCCAACCTGAGCAAGGCTGGTGTCCTCCCCTTAAAATGAACAGGATGCTGAGAATGTGAGATGAATCCAAGATTATCACCAATGCAAATCAGTGCACGAGATATCCAGGGAGAAGGAAAGAGGAGAGGGGAGAGAGAGAGAGAGAACACTTCAGCCTCGAATTAATGGAGGTCCCTTTCCTATTACTGTTATCAGATTCAAACTCATATTGTAAAAAAGTAAATTTAGTAATTCTATAGAGGATACTCGTATGTGAAATGATGCCTCAGAGCTTGGTAAGATGGCCTGACTGCATAAAAGCATCCGAATTCTCTGTCAAAAGCAAATTCATAGCTTTAAATGCTTTTCGGAGTCTTGCTGCTTAAAGTGTGATCCAGAGCTCCAGCCCGTGTTTCTCAAACTCTGAAGTGCGTAAGAATCACTTGGGGTCTTGTTTTTGGCTTTTTGTTTGTTTGGGTTTTGGTTTTGTTTTTGTTTGTTCAGGAACTGCTGTTCTTTATTAAGTGTCTAGACTAGTCCTTAGAAATTCTTGACTTTGGCTTGTGTGAATGAATATGTGAAGGAGCTGTGATCTATCTTTTTCTTTCTTTCTTTCTTTCTTTCTTTTTCTTTCTTTCTTTCTTTCTTTTCTTTCTTTCTTTCTTTCTTCTTTCTTTTTCTTTCTTTCTTTCTTCTTTCTTTTTCTTTCTTTCTTTCTTTTTCTTTCTTTCTCACCATGATAAATGTACTCTTTAATCCCCATCACCTATTCACCCATTCCCACCCCCCATTACCACCAGTTTGTTCTCTATCATTAAGAGTATGTTTCTTGGGGCACCTGGCTCAGTCAGAAGAGTACGTGATTCTTGATCTTGACGTCATGAGTTTGAGCCCCACGTTGGGTGTAGAGATTACTTAAATACAAACTTTTTTAAAAAGTCTCTTTCTTGGTTTGTCTCTCTTTTTTTTTCTTTGATCCTTTTTTGTTTGTTTCCTAAATTCGACATACAAGTGAAGTCATATGGTATTTGTCTTTCTCTGATTGGCTTTTTTCGCTTAGCATTATACTCTCTAGATCCATCCATGGTGTTACAAATGGCAAAATTTCATTCTTTTTACGGCTGAATAATATTCCATTGTATATATGTACCACATCTTCTTTCTCCATGTATCTATCAACGGATAGTTGAGCTGCTTCCCTAATTTGGCTATTTTAAATAATGCTGCAATGAACATAGGGGTGCATGTATCCCTTCAAATTAGTGTTTTTGTATTTTTGGGTAAATATCCAGTAGTACAATTGCTGGCTCATAGGTAGCTCTATTTTCAATGTTTTGAAGAACCTCCATACTATTCCCCACAGTGGCTGCACCAGTTTGCATTCCCACCAACAGTTGTGTGTGTGTGTGTGTGTGTGTGTGTGTGTGTGTGTGTGTGTCTTAGAGGGAGAGAGAGAGAGAGCATGTGCACGAGCAGGGGTTGGGGGGCAGAGGGAGAGGGAGAGAGATAATCTGAAGCAGGCTCCACACTTAGCACGGAGCCTGGCGTGGTGCTTGATCCCACAGTCCTCAGATCATGACCTGAGCTGAAATCAAGAGTGGGATGCTTAAATGACTGAGCCACCCAGGTGCCCCTCTTGTGGTTTTGATTGTAGCCATTCTGACAGGTGTGTGGTGATATCTCATTGTAGTTTTGATTTGCATTTCCCTGAAGATGAGTGATGTTGTGCATCCTTTCATGTGTCTGTTGGCCATCTGGATGTCTTCATTGGAAAAATGTCTGTTCGTGTTTTCTGCTCATTTTTAAATTGAATTATTTGTTTTGGAGGTGTTGAGTTGTATAAGTTCTTTATGTATTTTGGACACTAACCCTTTATTGGGTGTGTTGTTTGCAAGTATCTTCTCCCATTTCATAGGCTGCCTTTTAGTTTTGTCAATTGTTTCCTTCACTGGGCAGAAGTTTCTTATTTCGATGCACTCCCAATAGTTTATTTTTCTTTTCTTTCCCTTGCCTCAGGAGACATACCTGGAAGAAATGTGCTTTGGCCATTGTCAGAAAAATTATTGCTTGTTCTCTCTTCCAGGACTTTTGTGATTTTAGGTCTCACATTTAGGTCCTTGATCTATTTTGAGTTTATTTTAGTGGTCCAGCTTCATTCTTCTGCATGTTGCTTCTGGCTTTCCCAACACCATTTGTTGAAAAGACTGTCTTTTTTCCATTGTATATTCTTTTCTTCTTTATTGAAGATTATTGACCATATAACTGTGGCTTTATTTCTGGGCTTTCTCTTCTGTTCTATTGATCTATGTGTCTGTGTCAGTACCATACTTTTTTGATTTCTACAGTTTGTAATGTAACTTGAAGTCTGGGATTGTGATGCCTCCAGCTTTGATTTTCTTTTCCAAGATTGTTTTGGCTATTCAGGGTCTTTTGTGGTTCCATATAAACTTTAGGATTGTGTATTCTAGTTCTGTGAAAAATGCTGTTGGTATTTTGATAGGGATTGCATGAAATCTGTAGATAGCTTTGGGTAGATGGACATTTTAACAATATTTGTTCTTCCAGCCCATGAGCATGGAATATCTTTCCATTTCTTCATTTTGTCTTCAGTTTCTTCCATCAATGTTTTATAGTTTTCAGGGTACAGTTTTTTACTTCTTTGGTTGGTTTATTCCTAGATATCTTATTAGTTTTGGTGCAATTGTAAATGGGATTGTTTCCTTAAATTCTCTTTGCTGCTTCATTATTAGTGTATAGAAATGCAACAGATTTTTGTATATTCATTATATATATGTTATATATATATTGATTATATATAATTATATATATAGTTTATATCTATAAACTTCAGGATTTTCTATATATAATATCATCTATCAAAATATCATATCTCCTGCAAATAGTGGACGTTTTACTTCTTCCTTACCAATTTGGAAGCTTTTTATTTCTTTTTGTTGTCTGATTGCTGTGGCTAGAACTTCCAGTACTATGTTGAATAAAAGTGGTAAGAGTGGACATCCTTGTTTTGTTCTTGACCTTAGGGGAAAAACTCTGTTTTTGGTCATTGAATATGGTGTTAACTGTGGGGTATTCATACATGGCCTTTGTTATGTTGAAATATATTCCCTCTAACCCTACTTTGTTGAGGGTGTTTATCATGAAATTTGCTATACTTTGTCAAATGCTTCTCCTGCATCTGTTGAAATGATCAGTTTTTAGCCTTTCTCTTATTGGTGCAGTGTATCCGGTTAATTGATTTGCATATACTGAACCACCCTTGCATCCCAGGAATAAATCCTCCCTGATCGTGGTGAATGATTTTTTTAATGTATTGTTGCATTTGGTTTGCTATTATTTTGTTGAAGATTTTTGCATATATGTCCATTGGAGATATTGGCCTGTGGTCAGTTTTGTTGATCTTTTTCAAGAACCAGCTTCTGGTTTCATTAATCTGTTCTACTGTTGTTGTTGTTGTTGTTGTTGTTGTTGTTGTTGTTTAGTTTTATATCATTTATTCTTCTCTAATCTTTATTATTTCCTTCCTTCTGCTGGTTTTGGTCTTTATTTGTTCTTCATTTCCTCTAGGTGTAAGGTGAGGTTATTTGAGATTTTTCTTGCTACTTGAGGTAGGCCTGTATTGCTAAAACTTCCCTCTTAGAACCATTTTTGCTGCATCCCAAAGGTTTTGGACCCATTCGGGGTCTTGTTAAATGCAGATTCTGATAGAGCACGTCTCGGGTGGGATCTGAGATCCTGCATTTCTAACCGGCTGTCCTTTGATGTGATGCTGAAGGCAGGGCCATGTTTTGAGCGACAAGGTCTCAGTAGAGCATCCTTCTGATGGCCTTTGTTCTTTTGTTCTATTGAAAACAGTCTCATCCTTCCAGTTGCATACTGAGCATTGAAGTCAGGAGGCTCAGCTCCCTTCAGTGACCTTGCTCTTTCCTACCTGTAAAATGGGATTAACAAATCCATGCTTAGAGTCTCTGGAGGCAAACTTTCCCAATAGGCTGAAGATCTTCTAATCTGGAGATTATCTGATCCCACCCTTCCCTCTTCGCTCCCCACGCTGCCTGAGCCCAAAGACCGGTACCTGAGATCCTGCTGAGTTTGCAGTTCTGTCCCGTCCCCCCGACTTGGGCAGCTCTGCAGGAAAAGGGCTTCTTGCAGATACTTTCAGACAGTGAAGAAACTAAAAAAGCCATTTTTCAAAACCACTCGGCAAACCTCACCTTAATGAGGGATCTTCTCCTTTGACTTCACAACAGGAGACAATTAAGAAACCCAGTGTTTCCAAGTGAAAGGCGTTAGAGGGTTCCTGCCTCTCCTGCCCACTCCCCACAGCATGTGAAAGCCCCGCTCAATTTTCATTTGTCCCAACCTGTCAAGAGCAGCTGTCAGCTTCGATTATTGTTTTGAAACTCATTTCAGTCTTTTAATGCAATTCACCAGAGAATGAGGTATTGATCCCCCAATCTCAGTTGTGTTTCCTGAGGCCTGCACCACCTTGGCCTTCCTGGTCTCTCTCTAGGTCTCTGGAATGCATGTCACTCTTTCAGTAAGTGTGCTGTGATAAGACCCCTCTGTAGTCCTCGAAGGAGAGGTATAATAAAGGCAACATACGGACATGTTTGAGAAACAAAATAATGAAAACCGTCATTTTTTATTTATGGAGAAACATTTTGATTTGGACATAAAATGATACAAATATAAGTATGCCTTAGGGCTCAGGACTAGAAAGGAGTGCTCCCATTTCATGAGTCTGCTCTCTTGCTCATTGGAATTGCCGCAGCACCGTGCGTGAAGTCCTGCAGGTCCTCTTGTCACCAGGGGCCTCGATGGCAATTTAGCCAGTAAATTTCACACTATGTGTGGGGAACCTTATAAGTTATTGTCCAAACCAGGACACTTTGACAGTGGAATGGGTGATGATACTCCTGTGTCAGGCGTGCACTGAGACTGTCTCAGGCTAACCCAGACGTAGCAGTTCCAAATACAGACAGTTTGTAATGTGAGACCCAGTGACAATCTGGCACTAAGAGGTAACCGTGTCCAAGAAAAATCGCACCCAACGGAATTAAACAGGCAAGGAAGATTTTTCAAGACTGTTGAAACAGGGGGCTCAGTCGGTGAAGCATCTGTCTTTGGCTCAAGTCATGGTGTCAGGGTCCTGGGATTGAGCCCCGCCGGCATAGGGCTCTCTGCTTAACAGGAAGTATGCTCCTCCCTCTCCTCCCCCCCGCCACCCCCACCACCCCTGCTGGTTCTCTCTCTCTCTTTCAAATAAATAAATAAAATCTTAAAAAAAAAAAAAGGAAAAAGACTGTTGCAATAGGGGAGAGAGCTCGAGCTCAGCCCTGAATACCACAGGAGCAGGGGATTTATGGGAAGTGGGCAGTGGGAGGGGTCAGTGTGTGGAAAATTACTAATAAGAGCTTGGTTAGGTATCAAGAGTGAGGACTGACTAAAGTTTGGTCAAGGAGGGAACCCTTGGGGAATCTCACCAAATGACAGGCAGCTTTTGGAATTTACTCTTCTCCCAGGAAACTCATAGTTTCTCACATCCTTGCCCTGACAAATTCTTCCAAACATATTAAGGCTCTAATTGCTCTTCCTTTGTGATTTCTCTTCATTTTCCTTTGCAAATCCAATTATTCTTATTGTGTTTGAATAGGAAATTTATTTTATTTTCAGATCTTTGCTTATACTTCAGCAAAGCTGGGGTGAAAATGACTTTTGAAAAATAAAAAATGTGGTTTGAATTGATCAAGGCAAGCACAGTTGTGATTCAGCTGGGAAGGACTTAATCAAGTGGCCAACATTTCACGGTACATTGTTTAGAGGGGCTTAGTGAATAGAAGGAAAAGCAAAGGGACTTATTTATTCTATATTTATTTCCTATGTATGGCCATCCCGGTGGGGGCCCATGTAAGATCCACTGCCCTTAGCACAGTGTTCTTTCCCATTTGTCTATACAATGAAAGTATTTGATTAGATGAACTCCTTGGTATCTTACAGGGCTTTTCAAAAATTTCAGGTTCCGATTTTTAAATCATTCTATCCCTCTCTGTGTTGTATTTTCTTGTTATAAAATATCCATGTTAACGCCGTTATAAAGGATCAGTGGCTTCTCTTTGCATCCAGGATCAAGGACTCCTTATCTCGGCCTCCCAGGTCCCTGTTCCTGCCTAACCATCTGCCTTCGTCTCCTGTCCTCTCCTCCTCCAAGTTAGGCCTCAACCGCTGCAGTCTTCTTCCTTACAGGGCTTATAGTGCCTGGTCATGCCCTCTTCCCTCCATTGGGAGTGCTCCTGTCCCACAACCTGTCAGGGATGACTTGTCTTTACCGTCTTTACTGTTCAAGTCTCCATTCAAATGTCATTCCTACTCCCACCGCTCAGAAAGGTCTTTCTTAATTACATCAGCAAAGTAGCCTCCCTTTCAGTACTGCCTAGCCCCAGGCCGAAGGGGGGCGCTGGGCCTGTGCTGTAGAGGGTGCCACTTTGGTCATCCTTCAGTGGCATCCATCCTCGTGAAGCAAGGGGTTCAAGGAGCCAAGGGGGCTTGCCCACTCAGAGCCTGTGTCTCCTCTTCTAGACCATACCCTAGTTACCTGGGACCTTGCAATTCTTTCCCCAGAGGACCCCACACCCATTCCAGAGTCTAATACTGAGGGGGACCACAGGGAAGCTATTTGCAGAAAGCATGGGTGAATCTTGGACATAGGGGCTGAGGTATCGAATGTGTGTGTAATAACCCCGCCCCCTCACGGTGGGAAACAGCCAGGCTAGAAGAGAAGGGGATAGGCCAATATCCAGGGATAAAGGTCCAGGGGCTGGCTCACACAGCTCTGCCCTATTTCGATGCAGAACTCTGAGCAGTCTGAGAATACTGAATGCAAACCTGGCCTTCCAGGTCTTCATAGTTAATTTGTCAAAGTAATAGGTAGATCATATATTTTTTAAAGATTTTATTCTTTAGTTGAGAGAGAGAGAGCATGAGTGCTGGGAGGGGTGAGGCAGAGGGAGAAGCAGACTCCCAGCGGAGCAAGGAGCCCGATGTGAGGCTCAATTCCAGGACCTGGGATCATGACCTGAGCCGGAGGCAGACACACTGACTGAGCCACCCAGGCGCCCCGAGGTAGATCATATCATATTTAACAGTTTGTTCGCTTGGTTCATAACTTCTAATCATTTAGACATGTGCGGGCCTCCATCGGTACTCTTGCCGCATCCCCACAAATGTCTCCTCTGTGTGATGGCTGATGAAGAAGGGGGCGCTGGTCCACAGGACAGGGCCTGGTGCACAAAAGAGGCCTGGTACCAAACATCCCTTCTGCCCCCGCCCTTGTCGGCCGTCCCAACCCTCTCCTGGGCAGCCACTTCTCTCTTCCGTTGCCATTTCATTTTATTTGCAGCATTGACAAAAATCTGAAATTACCCTGTTTACTTGTTTACTGTCGGCCTTCTTCCCACTAAAATCTGAGTTCCGTGAGGTCACAAGCTTCTGGCAGCACTCCCGGCACTTGGCACGTACTAGGTGCTCATTAAAAATGTGCTGACGGAACAACTTAGTGCAGTTCGGGGCCAGGACTGCGCTGGCTGCCAGGATGACTAAGAAAGGTCCCCTGTCCTCAAGGCTGCCAGCCTCATTAGGGAGCAGACCTGAAAGCAAACAAAGGCCTTTGCTTTTAGTTTTTACTCCTCAAGTGGTTAATTAATCTGAAAATAAAAACCTAAATGTAGCCATTATTGGGGAGCTTCTGCTGGGCAGAGAAGCAGTCTGAAAGGCAAATAAGCCCCAAGGAAAGGGGAAGACGAGACACGGTCCTGTTGGTTTGTCTGAAGGGATAAGGGGTGAGGGAGCTTTTAAATTTCATGACGGAACTTTCCTTTTCTCTTTCCCCGAAGAGAGATTGCTTGTTGTTTCTCCGGGAGCGGGAGTGTTGAATACTTTCTGCTGTTCAGCTAGAATGTTGCTTGGGGCAGGAGGCTAACATCCCCTCAGCTGCTGCTCTCTGCCTTATTTAACTTGCACGGCAGACGGTGACATCTGTCGAATGGTGCTGTCTTGGCTGCCCCCTCCCTCCGAGGGGCAGGGGCCTCTGGAACGCTCCTTCCCCACAGCCTCCCACGTGCTGTGGGGCAGCGGGGCTTTCGGCAGCTGTGAGCAGGTTTCAGTTGCTTTCCACGTGGCCCCTTTGTGTCAAGCGTGAAGCACAGTCCCCTCCACACAGAATTTTTTTAAAGTAAGGCTTATGTCTTCCCACTCAGAAACTTGACGTCATTTTTATCCAAGGAAGATCGGATAGGCCCCATAAAGCCAATCCATTTGAAATGGGGATGAAAATATGATAATACTGAAAGCTGCAGCTAACTGGAGCTTTATCTCGAAAAAAAACGAGTAAAAATCACCAAAGTGATCTTTTATTTTGCAAAATAAGGTTACAGTTTCACTATGTGCTAATTCTTAGAATAAACCCTAGAGATGCATATATTTTTAATTAAAATTGTATAATATCACCATATTCCTTTTCTTTTTGGCTTTCAAAGTATCTATTCATTCATCTAACATGTATTTATTGTGTACTTACTATATGCCAGGCACTGTTCTAGGTAATGGGATCGGTCAACAAGAAAGGTGAAAGCAATCCATGCCCTATGGACCCTATATTCTGTAGTGGGGTGACCGACAAATCATAAAATATTACGGAAGAGCAGAGTGTGCTCGAGGGTATCAAGTGCTAAGACAATACAAAGCAAGGCAAGAGAAGAAGCAGTGCAGATGGGGGTAAAATTACAGTTTTAAAGAGGGTAGTCTGGGTGGTCTCTCTGAAAGGATCACATGAGAGCACAGACCTGGAGGAGGTGAAGGGGAGAGAGAGAGATATCTGGAGAAAGCATTCTCATCAGAGGGAACAGCAGGTGCAAAGGCCATGGGGTGGAGTGTGCCTGGGGTATTCAAGAAAGAGCAAGGGGCCAGTGTAACAGCAATGGAGGGAAGGAGGGAAGGGAGGGAGGAGCTGCATTTGGAAAGCTTGGTGGGCAGGTGGTTCAGGATATTTTAGATCACTGGAAGGACACTGGCTTCACTCTGAGTGAGACGGGGAACCGAAGACAGGGTTTTGAGCAGCGAGTGAAGGGATCCGACTTACTCTGGCTGCTGAATTGAGAACAGACTGTAGGGGAGCAAGGGTAGGAGCGGAGCACCAACTGAGAAGCCATTGTAGCAATCAGGTGAGAGAGTGCGGTGGCTTGGACCAGGTCAGTAGTGGTGGAGATGACAGAAATCTGCATGCTGCATACAGTTTGAAAATGGAGCTGATAGGATTTACTAACTGGTCCGGTTATGAGAGACACCGGACTGTTGAAGTAAAAGAGAAAGAGAGGAATCAGGATGACCCAAAGGTTTTTGGCCAGAGCAGTTGGAAGGCAGGAGCTGACATGGACAGAAATGGGGAAGGCTGCAGCATTAGGATATCTTGGGGGGAAGCTCAGAAATTCAGTTGGGCATAAGATTTCTACCTGTGGTTTAAGCGGAGATACCAAGTGAGTCGCACACCCAGGGCATTCTTTCTTGAGCCTCTGGAAACTTACCTCACAAGCTGCTTCCTTTCCTTACGAGGACCCCCTATTTCTTATAGTATATAGGGAACAAAGCTGTAGGGAAGAATCAGGAACTAGGCACCTGAAAACAAGATACTGTGACTACCTGGGCATCTTTTAGACCCAAGAGAAGTGTGAACTGGTGTAGCTAGAGCTCTCTAATAATGTCCCAAGATAATGGAAGGCTCTACTCGTGTCTTTCAGCTAATACACAAAAGGAGAGATAGCTAGAGGGTGGGAGTTGATAACTCTCATAAGCAAGGGCAACACGAATTGAGGGACAGTCTACAAAACAACTTGTTTCAAACCTTTGAAAGTGTCAACATCACTGAAGGAGACTAAAGAGACACAACAATAAAATACAACACGTGATTATTTTGACCTGGATCCTTTTATTATAAGGGCCATTATTAGACAATTGGGGAAACTTGAATGGATTAGAGTATTAGATGACAGTAATGTGTCAATGTTAATTTCCTGATCTTGATGGCCATTCTGTGGTTATGTAAGAGTGTCTTTATTTGTAAAAAAATACACACCAACTAATGAGGGGAAGGGGCATCAGGTTAGCAATTTATTCTCAAAAGGCTTGGGGAGAAAAAGAGTTCTTAGTATTATACTTGTAACTTTCTTGTGTGAGATTGTTGCAAAACTAAAATAATATTTAGAACTTGAGGACAGGGGGTCCTGGTTGGCTTGGTCCATAGAGTGTGGGACTGTTG
Organism: Ailuropoda melanoleuca; assembly: GCF_002007445.2. NCBI lineage: Eukaryota > Metazoa > Chordata > Mammalia > Carnivora > Ursidae > Ailuropoda > Ailuropoda melanoleuca. The sequence continues at coordinate 16,542,603 of NC_048223.1, read as the reverse complement.
ATCTCAGGGTTGCGAATTCAAGCCCAACATAGGGTGTAGAGATTACTAAAAAATAAATAAACTTAAAAAAAAAGTGAGGACATTTTTGTTTGACATCTTCAGAGCCCCTTAGAGAGAGAGATAATTAGAGGCTCAGAGAGCAGTCAATATTGATGGGTAAATAGATGTGATAAAATATATTGTTTGCAAGTTAAAAGTAAATATGGGGGGAAGTCAGTAAACGAATTTGGAGGATAAGAAGTTGAGTTTGGAGGAAATAGGAGAGAAAGTACTCTCTTGTGGTTTAATGGAATTTTTTCGCAGAGGAATCGGCCAAACACAAGTTGGGGGTTGGCTCCAGGCAGCTAGAGCTTCTTCAGGAGCCTGGGGAGGCTTCTTCCAACTCTCCTGTGTCCACTGTCCATTTGGGCAGGACCGTGGTCCATCCCAAAGAGCACTGGCCTGTAAATGAAGTGTCTGGACTAAGATGAACTTTAGGGTCCCTGAAATACAGGACTTTTTGAACATGAGAACAAAATTGATAAAAGATATGGAGCATAGGAAGAAATAGATGAAAAAGAATGAAAATATAGTTCTTTTCATTTGAAAATGTAATTGAGATACCCACCTAACTAAAGGGGTGGTTCCTGCCCCCCCATCTCTCCTTCCATTCCCTCCTGTAGAAAAAACAAACTTATAACCTCTTCCCTAATGTGAACCTCATAAAGAGCACCCCTCTCTCTTCTCAAATCCTAGGTAACAGCAAGCGTCCCCTTAAATAGAATTTTCTATTTCATGATTTCTAAAATACTCAGTTGCATCATTGCAGAAATATTACAGCATGTTTTCCGAGTGTCAGAATAAATTTACACTGAAATATTACAGTGCTAGAGTACCTATCACTTTTCTTTTGGCTTCAAATGAGTTTGTTTATGGCATGCCTGATTTTTTCATTGACCCATAATTTATTTAGAATAAATACATTTACAAACACGGTACTATTTAATCCATATCTTTGCTACAGATTTCTATCAATTGTAATCAGATAACTAGATTTTGTGTAAAATGAATTATTTGAAATGTGTTGAGGCTTGAATTGCTGCCTAGTATATGGTTAGATTTGTAAATGTTATGAAAGTCTGCAAAGAATGAGGGTTCTCTAATTGTCATGGAGGGAGAGGGTCCTATATATGTTTCTTAAGTTTAGCTTACTTAAATATATTCAGATTTTCTGTATCACTGCTAATTTTTCAAATGCTTCATCTATCAATAACTGAACAAGGTATATTGAAATCCTGTGCTGTGGGGACATTTCTGCCAATTTCTCGCTGCAGTGCTTTATGTATTTTGATTCTACTTTATTAGATGCATACTAGTTTAGAATTTTTATTTCTTCTTGGTGAGTTGAACTATTTTCATTATTGAGTAGCAATCTTTATTGTAATAATTTTTTTTTCTTAAAATCTATTTTGTCTCAGGCACCTGGGTGGCTCAGTCAGTTAAGCTTAGGTCATGATCTTGGAGTCCTGGGATCGAGTCCCATAGGGCTCCCTGCTCAGTGGGGAGTCTGATTCTCCCTTCGCCCTTCACCCTGCTTGTGCTCTCTCTCTTACGAGCATGCTCTCTTTCTCTCAAATAAATAAAATCCTTTTGAAAAATCTATTTTGTCTCATGTTAATATAGCTATCTCCAGCTTTCTTTTGGGTATTTGCCTGGTATATCTTTTTTAAATCTATTTGTTTACTCTCAACCTTTCAATGCCCTGTGTTTTAATTATATCTCTTGTAAACAAACTGGATTTTGTTTCTTAGTCAGTATTTACCCATCTACATTTACTGTGGTTATGAACAATGGAGGGTGTTTAGGTCACAAACAAGATAATCCTTACAAGAAAGGTTAGCTTGAACAGAGTCTCCAACCAACAGTTGCTCTCAAGATTCTGCTGCCAGGGAGGACAGAGCCAAAGGTAAGCACCATTTACAAAAAGGGGCCTAGAAATCACATGCCCCATCTGGGGGCACCATAGGTCACCTGAGCATCGACTGCCGAGAGAGATCTGTTCCGTCTTTGCCCACCAGGGTCAGAGACAGCCATTTGAAATACTAGATGGAGGGAGAAGGGGTACAAAATCCATCCTTAATAAAGATTCCCGATGCTTGTTAACACTAAATGGTCACTAATACCGCAGTATTAAAGAGGAAATACGTTGTACCGTTCTGTTCCCACAGTGGCTCATACATATTTAATGTTCAGGGATTTCTTATATTCTGTAAAATCATTTTCAAGCTTTCCTTAAACGATGCCTGAAGAGTAATCTATGTGTTCTCTTAATGCTTTCTGCTAAAATAGGTTTTCATGATTATTTCTACAAAATTACTTTTTTTTTTCCTTCCACTCTGCCACTGGCTTTCTTGTGTCTTTTTTTTTTTTTTTCAAATTCACTCAGAGAAGATAAAACTGTTTAAAATGGTGTCTTAACCAGAGGTGGAACCACAAAACTGCTTGAAGCATGCAGTTAAACTGAAATAGGACTGTGGTATAGTCCAGTATTGGGAAAGCAACAATGAAACAATGGCAGATAAGCACCTGGTAGGTGACAGATACTGTGCTAATATACACGTGTGTGCATGTGTGTGCACGTGTGCGTGTGTGTGTGTGTGTGTGTGTAATCTCCACATAAATATGAAAATTCAAGGCTCAGAGAGGTTAAGAAACTGGCCCAAGATCACACGGCCAGTGACAGGTAGAGCTGAGATTCAGCTCCAGTGTCTGAATCCATAGTGATGAAAAGTGAGTCCTGGAGTGAAAGTACTGGAATTCACGTCCCAGCTCCACCACTTCAAAATTGTGTGGCACTAGACACGTTTTTTAATCCCCTCTTGTATCTCAGTTTCCTCATCTGTAGAATGGAAATAACAATATCATATCCATAGGATTTAATGGGATGATATGAGGAGTTGCTCAGAATAGAAACTGGCACATAAAGAAGGCTCAAAAACTGTTAGTTACTATGGTTTCAGGGGACATTTTTTTAGGGCTTCTTTCTCATCAATGGGTGATATTACTAGTCAGGTTCCAAAGTTTCTTCTTCCTCTTCTTTTTTTTTTTTGAGAGCGTGCCCGCATGCATGTTGGGGGAGGGGCAGAGGGAGAGAGAGAATCTCCAGCAGACTCCCCACTGAGCGTGGAGCCTGATGTGGGGCTGGATCTCACGACCCTAAGATCGTGACCTGAGCTGAAATCTAGAGTCTGATGCTTAACCCACTGAGCCACCCAGGCGCCCAGATTCCAAAGTTTCTTTAACGTTATGTTCATCTGGTTCTCACCCTCTTCTTCATACCCTTCTCACCTGCCAAACTGATTCACTGATTTCCCAGTGCTCCCACTGTTGGCTACTGCCTGGCTTCCCTCCGGCTGTTATGGCCCAAGTGAGACGGTGCTTTCTCTGCCTCCATGGGGTGTTTGATTTTCCCAACTTTCATAGCACTTTGTATTTATTTATAATTAAGAGTTCTTTTCTCCCACCATATTGAGGCTGAGACACCCTTTAGATATCCAGCTCGTGAGATCAAGTGGGCAGTTGATTCACAAGCCTGGGGTTCTAGGTGAGGAACACGGGGGACATACAGGAAGTCCTCAGCCTATAAAGGGTATTAAAGACTCTGAAATGTAGAGGCCGAAATGAGGAGGAAGATGAGTCAGCTGAAGAGGCTGAAAAGAAGCAGAGAGCCTGATAGGAAAAGCTCCTGGTGAAGATGGAATCACCTAAAGCAACAGAAGGAAGGATTTGAAGGAGAGAGTAGCCAGCTCTTGAATGTCAAGTAAGATATGTACAGAGAAGAGACCAGAGGGACTAGCCACATGTGAGTAGTTTAGAGAAGAAATGAGGAGTGGATTGAAGGAGAGCGTGCAGTCAGAAAGTAGAAACGGCCGCCTCTTTCAAGAAGCTTTGCTAGCGATGGAGGTCCAAGTGATAGATGGGGAAGCAGGTGAACTGAGGGAATGTGGAGGTCACGAGAAGCTTCTTGTTTAAAAGAGGGCACTAGGGCATATTCTCTTCTGATGTGTATGCTCCAGGAGACATAGAAATAGCTGCCGGTGGGAAAGCCACTGAGCCGGTGACAGAGGCTGAGATCAAGAGCTCTCGGGGGGGGAGAGGATGCTCTTTCATGGGAGCACGGAGGGTCCCTTCACCAGGGGCGGAGGGAAGGCCAAGGAGGTGGGGTAGCTGGGCACTGACAAGAGGGAATTTCTACATGTTTGTTTCTATTTCTCAATGGGATATTAGGTAAAGTCATCAGCTGAGAAGGAGGGTGGGCTTGGCAAGTTTTAGAATAACAAATAAAGAAGAAGGCGTGAAATAGTTACTTTGAGGAGTGGAAAATAAGCCTACCGGACAACTATAGGAGGGCCATGGGCAATGCTGAGCAGCGTTTTGAACTGTGGGCATTAGTTATTTAAATGAGACCTGTCGGCAGAATTGGATGTTTTTCTCCTGGAATGTTCTTTTGTTCAGGTGCAGGCAGAAGTAAATGGGTGTCCAGGTTTAACCATTCCAACTTTGCCAGAGGAGTTTGACACAGGAAGAGGGGAGTGAAAGAGTCAAGGGTATTTTAAGATAGTGATTATAGTAATGGGCCATGAAATGGAACTGAGGAAAAGTCGGACGTGGGGACATGAGAACACAAGGGGGTGATTGTCATCATGGCGATAGGTCGAAGGATTGCGGGTGACCATGAAGGAGAAGAATAGCCGGAGTCAGTATGGTGGAAGAGTATACAGGGGTGTCCGTAGAGCGTAAGGCTTGATATCGATTCAAGAGGAGGTGTGGTTATTGGTGCCAAGAGGTCAAGGGTATGATCATGGGCGTGGGTAACTGAGGAGGGTAAAAATGATCATTGGATATGAAACAGTCCAAAGTCAGAGAGAGCAAGAATACTGACGCCACGAGAATGGTGACAGGAGTAGGGTGTGGGAAGAAGAGAGCATGAAGGTTGGTGAAGTCCTCCACGAATGGGGGCAGTGACAGGGTTTGCTAAATGTCAGCAGAAGGAAAGCTTGGGTTTCTGGGGGTGACTGGGGTGACTATGGATGTGAGGTGTCCTGGGATCGGTCCTGATAATCTCCAGGCAGAAGGTGGGAAATCTGTTCAAGCTGGATGACTTGGGGCCCAAGGGCTGCCGAGCTCCCCAGCCCAGGACCTGCGTTTGGGTTTAGGCTCCAACAGCCACTAGCTACATGAGTTTGTGAAAGTCAGCCTACTTACTCTCATCTTCAAATAGAGATAAATGTCCAATGACTTGCCTCATTCACAAGGATCATTTGAGATAACGAATGTAAAAGGATTTTGTAAGCTCTAAAGTACCATTAAAAAGTGAGTTAAAATTTAAAGTGCATATATCTTTACATTAGGATTTCTAGCCTCTAAACTAGAGCAAGATAAATCACTACTCTTCCTTTTGTCTGCCACGATACCTACCCCAGGTGCTTGTGTTCTAGGGCTTGCGGTGTTGGATAGTACTGAACAATAAAAGCATATAAAGTGAATTAGAGCCTGTGATTAATGCCTTCAGTGGTCTTATCAGAATTGCCATCAGCATCGTCTAGCAGTCATGCTTTAAAAATTCTGAAAAAAAACCCTGATTTTTCTTTTCACCAAATCCACTGAAATGAAGAATAAAGAAGCGTTTCTTAAGGTTAAAGTCCTAAAAATATTTATGCATTTTGACCCAATAATTCCATTCTCACCACTTTTTAAAATCTTTTAATCCCACTCAACATATATACAGAAAAATGCAGAAATCACCAATGCACATTTGAGTTTTCACAGAGGGAACAGACTCATGTAATTCACCTTGCTCATAGAAATTTGATCCCAGAAAATATTCTCCTGGATGAAAAAGCTGTGTTCCTAAGGACATTGGCTCAGTGTTACAGTGAAAAACACTAAATGTTACCTGGAAGCATGACTCGGTAAATGTTGGCACATAATTTCAGCGGAACAGTATGTAGCATTAAAAATGACAGTTTTGAACTGGAGAACGAAATTCACAAATCTCGAATGCCCTTGAGGCCGGTGGGCAGGTGAAATCCGAGAAACAGCCCTGCTCTAAAATGCTGTGAGGAAGGTGGACAGGGGGCGGTAAAGAAATGCAGTGGGGGGAATGCGGCCGTGCCTAGACTTCCACATTAAAATGCTCAAAAAGTAAAGCGCTGGGGCGCCTGGGTGGCACAGTCAGTGAAGCGTCTGGCTCGTAGTTTTGGCTAGATTGTGATTGTGGGATTTGTGGGATCGAGCCCCACATCAGGCTCTGGGCTCAGCGGGGAGTCTGCTTAAGGTTCTCTCTCCCTTTTCCTCAGCCCCCCTCTCTAAAATCAATCAATCTATTAAAAAAAGAAAAAAAGTAAAGAATAGTGCTGATCAAACAAAACATGCCCTGGGCCTAGTTTTACACGTAGGCCTTTCGTTTGTGACCCTAGCTGGAAGTAGAGAAAATTACAGGCACAATAAACACAGCGGGTGTGGCCATTGTGGTTGATTCTGACGCCACACAGGCTGTGGCTGCTGGAGGTGAGCACAGAAACACCAACGTTGGCCTGGGTGGGAGCCGGGCCAAAGGACCTCACCCCTGTAAGCCTCAGTTTCTCCATATGTAAAACAAGGGAATTTAAACATGCCTCCTTCACAGAGCTCTTGGAAATGTTAAGTGCGTAGAAAAGTACGTCCGTTTCCTTTGCCTCTTCCTCCTCATTGTTGTTTTATTGTTCTCATTCATATTATTTCTGACTCCATATCCCATTCTCCTCTTCCCCCTTGTTCTCTCAACTCCAGCCACGCTAGCCTTCTCGATATTTCTCCAAGGTGTTTTAGCCTCAGGGCCCCAGTTTTCTCCCCCTAGTGTTGGCCTCACTTTCTGTGGGTCTCTGCTCAGAAGACACCTCCTCTCAGGGGAGCGTCCAGCCCCTCACCTGTCTCTGTCTCTCCCTGTTTTTTGTTCTTCGTTGCACGTAGCGCTGCCTGACATTTTGTTGTCTATGTATTTTTTAAGTTATCTGTTTATTCTCTGCCCAAGAAGGTAAGCTCTATGAAGGCGCGGAACTGACAGAACTTGTTTAATGCAGCGCTCGCAGTTCCTAGAAGGCCCCTGGCGCAGAACAGACATCCAGCAAGTATTTGTTGAATGTTGTTGTTGAGTGTTCAAGGTAGAGCCATCGCATCTTATTTTTTTCTTTTTCCCCCAAATCTCAAAGGTACAACGTTTGTGTAATTAATGATTTAAAAAGACATTTCTTGCAGATGACTCGAATGTGTGAAACTCCTCTTTATCTCCTAACTTGTGTGGCAGGTCAGCCACGCAGAAGCTGGGAGCAGAAGTATTTGAGAAGGTCTACAACTACCTCAAGAGAGCAAGGCGCCAGAAGGCCGGCGAAGCCGAGATCCGGGCAGCTCTAGAGAAGGTGGTGCCTCGAGCCAGTGACTGTTTCGAAGTTGACCAGCTCCTGTATTTTGAGGAACAGTTGCTGATCACAGTGGGTAAAGGGACCACACTCCAGAACCCTCACCATCAACTATCAAAAACAAGCAAGTTCAAGGGGACAAACTCATTCAACACATAAGCTGGACTTTATTATGGGAAATGGGTACAGTGCTGGGGCTTTCAACTCCTTGTCAAGAAGAGTGAGTCCTTAGAGAGTAGTAAGCCTATCTGCCTCTAGTCTGAGTCCTGGCCAGTCAGTGTTTGGTCTATCGTCTGAGGAAAGCTTGTGGACCATGTGTGGCTTCCTGAAAAACATTCCCTCGAGCGTGCCCTCGGCACTTCCATGGAGTTAGACCACCTCTGCGATGGCCTGGAAGAATCCATCTACCCTTGACCGTTTCCACTTGGAGGACAGGCTTGGTGCCTGCCTCGAGTCCCTGTGCTGTATGGCCAGCCTGCTCCCGAAGGTCGCTGAACACTGGCCTCATGGACACACTGAGCTGCTGACCAAGAGCCACGAAGGTTTGTCTCGGGTGACCTGTTTTGGGTCCCCTTTTGCCCTTCCCCCAACAAGCAAGATCCACATATATATATACAAGGACCTGGACTAAAAATCCAAAAAGCAATTCTCTTCTGTGATTTATTCTTCAAGCTTGTTTGTGAAGTATTGAAGACTTTTATTCTTAATAAATATATTTTACGTGGTTACAAAATAAATCACCCATTTTATCTTTTTCTTATCTAGAAGTATGTTGATGAATATAACGCATCCGTGTAATCATTATTGCCGAGAGCAGCTAACATTCGATCTATTTGGTGCCTAATATGTGTCAGTACCGTGCTCTGCACTTACAACCTTAAGGTCCTTCTGCCATTGGATCTTTTCAAAGATGAGAGAGGGGGAGAGAACGAGAGATTACCCCTGTCTTTGAGCTAACCTGCTTGTTTACTTAGCAACCAGAGCTGCTGAGCTCTCACCCGGGTCTGTCTGATTCCAGCGCCCGTGCTCTTAACCACTCTGCATGTGGGTTTTCAACCAAGAAGCCCCATCAGACTTGCTCGAGAAGCTTCTTAAACATACACACGTTTGCACATACTGTTAAAGAATTATCCTGACACGTGTGAAAACAGTAGAGAAGACTTTAGTCAGGGTGATTAAATAGGGGAGCAAGACAGGGCTCAATGCCACATAGAGCACGGAAAGCTGGAGATTTATACCCTGGCGTGGGACGGGGCACAGCACGGCTTGAGGGCTGTAAAGTTACAAAGAGAAGACATCTAGGGTAAGGAAGATTGCTGCCAAACCGACTTCACAGGACTCTTGCTGGAGACAGGCCAGGGTGACCCGATAGCAAGGGTGGGGGATTCTCACTAAACGGACTTCACAGGATTCTGGCTGAACCGGACTCGGCAGGCTGGAGACAGGGCCCGGGCGGAGGCCCAGCCGAAAGAGCGCTCAGAGGAGCCTGTCTAAAGTTCCGTCAAGGAGAGAACCTTTGTCAAGACCAAGCCTCACCCCTCTCCTTTCTCTGGGGAGGCATGGGGCCAAAGCATATCTTCTGTTAGAAAACGACCTGGAGAATCTGACGCACGCATGGTATAGTGGCCAGCGTCCTGCCCTCCGCTGACCGTGGAGGACGTGGACGCAGAGTGGCCCATGGCCTTACCCACCCATTATGTCCGGAGTAGTGCCCGGCACGATGCCGTGCCTTTTAGACTAGTGTTCCTCACATCTGAGCATCAGGATCACGGGGATGCTTGTTCAAACCAATTCAGGGCCCATCCCCAGCACTCTGACTCAATAGGTCTGGGTGGAGACGGAGGAGGCTTCGCGTTTCTTACAAGTTCCCGGGTGATGCTGATGCTTCTGGTGGGAGAACCACCCTCAGACCACGGTTTGAGACCCTTCCGCCTGTTGCCTCTCCTCCCTGTGTTTGGAACGGTACTTGGGTCTGCTCTGCTGGGGGCCTGGTTCAGCTCACCAACGTCTCTGAAGACACGTGTCCCTGGCTGGCAGGCGATAGTCATGTTGCTGATCTCACAGCCCCTGTGTCCGGGGCAGGAAAAAGGGGCCTCAAATATGCACTCCTTCCTGGGGGTGGAATCTGAGACTGCAGAATTCTGACCTTGAGCATGTCGTCCAAGCCCAAATCCAGAACCTGTGACCACTACCAGGATAGAACACTGAAGATCAGGTTTGCCCCGGGCCTAGGACATTTCCATCACGCTGACCGAGAAGAGACCTCAGCCCCAGGAAGGGCTCCTCAAGCTCCCATATCCTTTTATGACCAAACAGATTTCAAACAGACCTGGAAGAGGGGGACAATAGTAGCACGTTACAGAAGTTGCTGAATCTTCTTGCCAATGGTTTTCATAACATTAGAACAGAATACCTGTGTGAGTTGCTGGGTCAGAATAAGAAACAGCTGGATTTCAAAAAGCCTCTGCCATCTTTCACAAACAGATGAGTGTGCCCGGGAACGATACCCTGGATTTAAGAACCTGTGGTTGGGGTCGTTCCTCTACCCTTTAGGCTTTGTGGCTGGGACTACCAAAAAAACAGACAAAACAAACGAACAAACAGATTAACAGGAGAAAACCACTGTTTGCTTTACTGGAGTGAGGGTGGTGGGGCAAGATTGAAGGTAACTAGAAAAAAAATTGCTTTTTATTATTACTATTGGGAAAGTACTTTCTCCTTCAGCCCGACTCAGTCTGGATTTGGGGTGACTCCAGGGCTGGTATTAATCACTAACCGAGCTGCAAGAATGTGGTTCACTGGGTGAACTGCAAGATGGTGGGTGGAAACCAGCTGGGGGATTAAGGAAGTCAGAAGGTGCTGTTATGAAACTGTCCCAGGTATGAGAGAATAAAGGGTCCCCGCTGGCTTGCCGCTTTGTAAAATTATATATATATTTCACAACCACCAATTGACCTTTCTGCTTTCTATTTATGCAGAGGAAATGCCATCAGCTATTTTGGATGATGCGGAGATAAGGCACACACAGGAGCATGATGGAAGTTAATTATTTAATGTATTTGGGGCTGAGGCTGGAGCGAAAGCTCTGGGTCTGTTATAAAGTCCGGCCATCACAGTGGGCTCAGGATAAAGGAGGCTGACAAATTAAATAGTAGCTCCAGGGGGAAAACGCCCCACTCCTCTTTCAAGAGGATGGGATCACTAACTAATGTGTCAGAAGATCAGGTCAGGCCACCGAGATGATAAAGAAGCAAAAAATTACAAAATGAATAAAGAGAAGGGGTGTGTATATGGGGGTGGGGGACAGGAGAGGAGGCAGCCTTGGACACACAGTAAAGAGTGTGCACCTGGGTGACTCGGTTGGTTAAGCTTCTGACTCTTGCTTTCAGCTCAGCTCAGGTCATGATCTCAGGGTCGTGGGATCAAGCCCCGTATCGTCGGGCTCCACACTTGGGGCAGTGTCTGCTTGTCCCTCTCCCTCCCCCACCTGCTCTCTCTCTCTCTCGCTCTTGCTCTCACTCTCAATTAATTAATTCATGCTTCTGCCACAATCTGCATAAGGAAAAAAACACAACTTAATACCAGGTGACTTGTATTCTAGACTCACTCTTGCCATTTACTGTGTGATCCAGGGCAAGTCATTTTCTCTGTCTTTTCCTGCCTATGTCTGAAGACTGCTGTAAAGAGCAGGTAAGATAAGGTAAGAGGCTCCATCACATGGAATTGGCAGTGAGGTTCAGTGTAACGCATGGAAATGCTTTCAATCTGGAAGATGCTCTTACCTTTGGGGGAGGATGCATTAGCCTGATTGTCAGGCTGCCTGATACCCCATCATTGGAGATTCATCTCTGAAGGCTTCCTTAGGCTTCCAAGATTCTACGACTACCATGCAAACACGCCCCAAAAGTAAACATTTTTAGCCATTTTCAGCCAACTCTTGACTAGAAATTAGCTGACAGTCGGCTAAAAGCTGATAGGGCCATGAAGAAGGCAGCTGTGGAAAGGCAAGCGAGCGAGCTCTGAGGCCAGCTGTGAGTCCTCACGATGCCTTAACACCCTTCACATTTCCTGACCCTGCCCGTGTGACCCCAAAGCATGCAGCGTCACCAGTGCCCTTGGGAAGCTCAGTTCTTCCCTAACTTCAGATGGAACATCAGAAATCTGGTCCAACACATATGCATTATAAAATAATATATTACGAATATCAAAGTCATTGGCATTTATGCAGAATTGGAATCTTCACTCCAAGAGGAGTATTTTCCAAGTAGACTTGTAGGGTTAGATTGGGAGACAATCTTCGAAGAGCTAGAACTTTTTTTCTTTCTAAAACATTGTGACTATTTCTTGCTCTGAAAGATTGAACTTTTGGTTCCAATTCACCTCTTTGTGTACCCCTGACTGTTCCCTTATAACTTCACGGGTCTTCCCACCCCCACGAGGGGAGTAGGTTTCCCGCCCCCTTGACTCTGGGCCACAGACTTGTTTCGGCGGAGTGATCGCGCGGGAGCAAGAAACTTGCAGGTGCGCTAGATTTTGTCGTCTTGTGCCTCTGCCCTCACCTGCTAGCCCGCGTACCCCAGGGGGAGGATGAGAGATGGGGAGCAAAATGGCCCCAGCCCACCTGCAGAGACACCCCAGGCAACGAGGAATAGAGCAGACCTGCTCCAGGCGATCTGCAAACTCTCGAGCCAGAAGCCAATGTTCATTGCTGTGGGCTCCTTGGATTCTGTGTTTATTACGCTCTGCTGTTATGGCAATAAGCTAACCGATACACCCGACACCACTCTCTGTTTCTTCTTTTAACACTTTTTATCAAGTCCTCGGGTTTTCTTCTCTTTGGCATTGATTTTTATAAATTTGGGGGAAAGTTTACTTCTAATGAAATGATTTAGTGGTTTCTCAGAAAAAAAAATAGGGATCCTCTTTTTCAAAATGGTGAACCTTGAACTCTGTCAGGCTGGGTTTCAGCACGTTTCCAGACAGTGCGGTGCAGGAGCGTGGAGCCTACCAACACTGCCTCACCTGCGGATATGGCCGAATTCTTCTTTGGATTTTACTTCAACGTGTATTGACTTCCCATCTGCTACCTGGCATTTAGGCACACAATTTCGAATGGTAAGCATCCAACAGGCCATGGAAACAGCCGCAATGTCTGTCGGCAGTTGAACGAGTAAAGGAAATGTGATATACTTATGTATATACACAATGGAATATTATTCGGCCTTAAAAAGGAAGGAAATCCTACCATTTTCTACATGGGTGAACCTGGGGGACATTATGCTAAGTGGAATAAGCCAGACACAGGAAGTCAGATGCTTCACTTCTATGCAGAATCTAAAAATGTCAAAGCTCATAAAAGCAGGAAGTAGAATGGTGGTTGCCAGGGGTTGGGTTGGCAGACGTTGGTCAAAGGTTACAGTTATACAGGATGAGTAATTCTGGAGAGCTAATGCACAGCCTGGTGACTGTGTTAGAATACTGTTATTACTGTGCACTTGAAATCTGCTGAGAGTGTAGACCTTAAGTGTTCTTACTGCACACACACAAATGAAAATGGTCGCAGTAAGTTGATTGTGGTGGTCATTTCACAATGTGTAAGTATATCAAAATATCACCTTGCGCACCTTAAATATATACAGTTACTTAACTTGATGGAGAGATCTGTGTGGCATAAAATTGAGGCTTCTGCCAAAAAGCCAGCACCAAGTTGAGCCACCAGGGAAGCAAATTCTCCAGCCCTAGTCAAGCCTTCCTTTGACTGCAGCCCTTGCTGACATCTCCACTAAAACATCACAAGAAACCCTAAGCCAGAGCCATCCAGCTAAGCCATTCCTTAATTCCTGCCCCATGGACACTGAAATAGTAAGTGTCCACTGTGGTGTTATTACATTTCACAATACGATTCAGTAACAGATCACTCATACAGAAGGCAAAGCTCAGATTTGAGCCGTTGGGTTTGTCTGCTGTGTTCTGTAGCCGGGGGCAGCCCCAGAAGAGGTAGCGACAGGGCCTGGCTTTCAGCTGTTACCATGAAACTGTGGAGGGCCAGTTTGAATGGGGTGAGGCTGGAGGCAGGCAGTTAGGTGCGATCAGGGAGAGAAAAGATGAAGTCAGGGCACTGTGGAGACAATGCAAGGGAACAAGGAGAACTGAGGACTGACTTGGGTGGGGAGGCGTGGAGGGTGTCTGTGAGGACTCCTGGGTCTCTGGCATGGGCGCCTGGGCCATTCACAGAGCCAGGGGTACAGGAGATGCGGGGGAGCATGGGGGGCAGAGAAACACTGAGTGCATTCCTGGGTGTGCTGGATTTGGGGTGCTTGTGGGGTATTCAGGTGAGGAGGTCCAGGCATGAAGCTGGAAGTGTCTATAAAGTTCTTACAGTCAACAGATGCACCTGAGGAGCTCCAGACAACACGGCAGGGGGTATTTTCAATGCTGGACCTGCGTTCTGCAGAATGCCACCTCCTCTAAGGCTGCGGGATTTGATTCCAGATATGGGAGTGCCCCCAAATAATAATTCCAGCATCCAGCCCTTTCAGTGAGTCCTTTTGGATGAACCCCAACTGACTCAGTGGGCAGCTCTCGGCCTGTGGCATCTCCTCCCCGCTCCCCCACTGTACACTCTTCAGAATCAGCGGTTTCCAACCTTGGCTCTATGTTCGAAACATCTGGAAAATTTTATGAGGATTAAGTGGGATGATTTAAAATTTCCTTGGTCACAGTCTTCTATCTGCCTAAAAAGTGAGCCAAGATGCTTACCTTTTTCTCCCTCTCCTGGACCAGAAGGGATCCTGTCCGTGAAAGGGTTTTTGTGAAATGCAAAGCTTTATTCAAATGTAAATGATAACCTTTAACTTCAGGAGAAGTCAAAGATCTCTTTATTTTTAACTTTTTACTATGGAAAACATCCAACTGTATAAAAGTAAAGAGAATAATATAATAAGCCCTTGTTATGGAACATCACTCAGTTTCAGAAATAATCAATTCATAGCCAATCCTATTTGACTTCTATTCTCACCCACTACCACCTCACTGCATTATTTTTATCATAAATTTATAAATATTTCAGCACATATCTCTAAAAGATAAAGAATCTTTTCTTAAAGCCATAATAGTATTATCATACTTAAAAATGTGTCAGTAATTGCTATCTATCAAATATCCAGTCAGTAGTCACATTTCCCATCTTACTTTTTCTTTGTTTCTTCAAACTGGGATCCCAATAAAGCCCAGTTGCTTCAACTGATATGTCTCCTCAATCTCTTTATGTGTAGATCCTGCCACCATCTCTTTTTTCCCCTTGTAATTCATTTATTGAGGAGACCAGGTCATTGGTCTTGTAGAGTTTCTTTTAGTCTAGATTTTACTGGCGGCATCCTCCTCATTTTTAAAAAATAAACTTTATTTTTTAAAAAATATTTATTTATTTATTTGAGAGAGAGAGAGAGTGAGCAGGGGGAGGGGCAGAAGGAAAGAATCTCAGACTCCTCTCTCAGCGTGGAGCCTGACAACACAGGGCTCGATCTCAGGACCCTGACATCATGACCTGAGCCGAAATCAAGAGTTGGATGCTCAACCCACTAAGCCACCCAGGCGCCCCTAAACTTTATTTTTTGTAGCAGTTTTAGATTTACAGGAAAAGTTGTGAAGATAGTACAGAGTTCCCATATAGTCTACCCAGTTTCCCTATTATTAATATCTTACATTAGCATGGTTTGTTACAATAATGGACCAATTTCAATACATTATTATTAATCAAAGTCCATACTTTATTCAGATGTCCTTAGCTTTTATCTAATGTCTTTTTTCTGATTCAGGATCCTATCCAGGATCCCCTTTGTTGTTACAGTTTCTCAGAATTTCCTCATATTCAGTGACCTTAACAGTTTTGAGCTGTGCTGGTCAGGTATTTTGTAGAATGTCCCTCCTACGGGATTTAAGGCTTTCCTCACAATTAGATCATGGTTATGTCATTTTGGGAGGAAAACAGCTAACATTAAGAACCGTATCCATCACATGCTATCAAGGGTGCATACCATCAACATGACTTATCACTATTGATGTTGACCTTGATTCACCTGGCTAAAGTAATGTTTGTCAGGTTTCTCCTCAAAGTTACAAAATTGCTCCCCAACCCCACCTTTCCATACTGTCCTCATTGGGAGGAAGTCATTATTCACAACTCACACTTGAGTGGTCAGTTGTGCTCCACCTCCTGGAAGACAGAGTATCTGTATAAATTATTTCAAATTCTTCTGCACGGGAGATGTTTCTTCCTGCTCATTTATTTACTTATGTTTATTTTTTTCAATAAGCCCTACACCCAACTTGGGACTTGAACTCATGACCCTGAGATCAGGAGTCGAATGCTCTGCTGACTGAGACAGCCAGGGGCCCCTACTTATGCGTTATTTACATCAGAACGGACCCACAGATCCTTACTTTATACTTTGGGTTTTAATCCAATACTTCGTTATTTTACTGCTCAAACTGTTTCAGCTTTGGCTACTGAGAGCTCTTTCAGTTGGCTCCTGTGCCCCCATCCCTTTGACATAGTCCCACCAATGCGGTTTTTTTTTCTTTTCATTAAAGAAAAGATTTCTCACATCACAAGATGCTCCAGGTTTATCATGTATCTACCAGGTATGTTCCTTGTCCCAGTGCTTGAATCAGCCATTTCTCCAAGGAGTCTTGGTTCCTTTTTATTAGAAAATGGTATTGGAAGTCAAGCTCTGGGCACCGGGTATGCTTTTTGCCACTGGGGTCCCCCTACTTCTATACCCCTCTCAGCCGACAGAGCAAGGAAATTTGTGTATACTAACCCTTGTGGATGCACATATCTGTAACTATTTCTGTATATAACCATCTGTATCTAAATTAAGCTAAACACAATTTCATACTGATGTCTCCAGCTCTAATCCACTACCACATGGATCATTTTAGCTTCTTCCTGATATTAAAAAAAGATTTGCTTTATATTTCTTGGAAAACTGTAGTTAGATCCAGATTCAAATTCAGGTTTTTGGCAAGAATATTTCATCCTAGGTGGTGTGTTCTTCCATCATGTGGTACATAATATCTGATTTTCTTTTGGCGATGTTAGCAATCATTGATGACCATTCCCCACAATCTATTAAAGTTTAAAAAACAGTAAAATTATGATTGGCTCTTTTTTCTTTAACTGGAATGCCCTTTAGAAACTTCCCCGTATTAACCATCTGAGAGCCCTGAGGTACAGCCCATAAAAAAAAAAAAAAAGACAGGATAAATGCTTAATTCTTTTCCTCCTTCTCATTATTACCATTTTGGGATTCAAATAGTATTTATTGAATCAATGGATTGATGATCTCGGAGTCTCTCAAAATTTCTCAGTTCTCTGTAATTTCCGGTGTCAGTACATTTTTCATAGTCTCCTTAAGCCAAAAGAAATAGCTATCAATTTCACTAACTAGTTGGGTCCAAACATCTTAATAAGTGTTTATGTCCTGACAACAATGGGACCTGTTTGTCACCACCTAACACCTCAACCATCATTCCCTGTTCCACATGGATTTTTATCCCATACTTACTTTTCATCACAACTGCTAAAAATCCAGCTTCACAAAGATATGACATCATCAGAAAGGATGTAGCCATCTAATGTTGAGACTAATCATTTAATTGAAGCTAGTAGTGTTATTGATGTCTGAAAGAGACTATTAAATTTTAAATTTCAAAATTTTCTTTGTTTTTAATTTGTTTTTTATTTTGATTTTTTAAAATTTTTTTAAAAAGATTTTATTTATTTATATAACAGAGAGAAAGAGAGAGCACAAGCAGGGGGAGTGGCAGAGGGAGAGGGAAAAGCAGGCTCCCCGCTGAGCAGGGAGCCCGATGCGGGACTCCATCTCAGGACCCTAAGACCATGACCTGAGCCAAAGGGAGACGCTTAATTGACTGAGCCACCCAGGCCCCCCTTTATTTATTTATTTATTTATTTTTTAGTATTGAAGTATAGTTGACATATATTAGTTTCAGGTGTACAACACAGTGATTTGACAAGTCTGTACATTACTCAGTGCTCCCCGTGGTAAGTGTGGTCACCATCTGTCATCATACAACGTTGTTACATCACCACCGTCTCTACTCCCTGTGCTGTACTTTTCATCTCCATGACCTATTTTATAATAGAAAATTTGTATCTCTTAATCCCTTTTTCAAATGAATTCATTCTTTAGCATATTCTGAGGCTGACCACTGAGTTATTTTTGGTTTCGAGTACCACTATGAACTTGGAGTAGCTCTTGAGGGACATGGCATTGCTCAGTGATCTACCTCCAGCCTTGACTTCTGGGTACTCAGCCTCCGGAGGGTGGAATGGAGGAAGGGGATGGAGGCTGGGCTCCCCCAGCAGAGGCAGAAAGCAGTGAAGAGGCAGAGAGCAGTTTGGAAAGGGATGGCAAGATTGGAGAGGGCAAGATGGCAATATGGGGACTTCCATATTCTTTCATACTGGAAAAGCACTGGTCTCCAAAGTCATTAGTCTTTATATAGCTGTTGCTTTGATTTCATGGAGTTTTCCACATTGCCTTAGAAATAGCTGAATCCATCTTTAAAAGGCTCCTCCAGCAACCAGGAAAGAAAAACAGCCTGAAGCTCTGGGAAGGGCATGTCTCTCCCACGTAGGAGAGAAAGCAAGTCGTCTTAGGAGCGTTAGGGGTAACAGTTGGGGCACTGGTTGCTTATTAGTTACCTGAAACAAATTTAAAAATCGCCACCAGAGATTCTGATCCAGTTGGTCTGGGGTGGGACCATGGAATTGGCAGTTTTTGTGAGCTGTTTGCAAGGTGATTCCAACGTTCGACGGGGACCTTTTCCAAGCCCCCTAGAACTCTAACAGGCCAATGAATTTGTGCCATACTTAGTCTCATCACCTTGATCCGGCCGCCCGATCCTAGTAGATGCTGCCTCTGCCATGTTATTCAGAAGACTAAGCTAGGAAAGATGATGCCAGGGACACCCCCTCTCTCCTTAGGACACTGACACCTGATGTTGGTTGCGTTCCAGCCCACAGGTCTTTAACGTAAGACACATCACTCTGCCCCTACCCTCAACTCCAAGGATGGCTACAATAAATTTGTGCTGGGCCCTGTTCTAACTGCTTTAAACATTTCACTATCTCTAACAGGTTGGTATCATCTTCACTTAAGAAATGAGCAACTGGGGATCTGAGAGAGTTAAATGAGTTGCTAAGGTCACAAGCCTGTGTCTGGACAGTTTCTTGGGCTTTTTCCTATCATGTGCTGTCACTTACAGGTTGTGACTTTAAGCATGCCCTCTCAAGGAGCTGCCTCCCCCCTTCCTTTGTGTAATAAATATTGACTCTTGGTGCAGGAGCTATCTGCACGGGGCCTAGGAAAGGTGCGGAAGTCCTGGCTGGTGAGGAATTTTGCATCCCTGTTCCTCAGCATCCGGCACTAGTAGCCCCCACCTTCCTTCACAGCTCAGGGGTCTGGTGTGTGTGCGTAAAGTCTGGAAACCCTTAGGCACTTCTACCTCTGACCCTTCCTGTGAGCACAGCTCACACTCACAGCTCTTTCCTCACTTACCCTACCCCAGAAAATCCCATCAATCCTATCCTATCCTACCTGTCCGATCCGCTGCCTATCGCCACCCTCAATTTGTCTAGAATACACTTATTGACCATCCGTGTCCTATGATCCCCCGTCTCAAAAAATGCCGCCATGCACCCTGGCCATAAACCTTGACCTCACCCTAGCACAACCCTCCCGCGACATTCAACCAGCCACTGAGTGCCCGGGCCCCCCACTCCGCCACGCAGGGCGGCTCTTACACCCACCGCTCCTTTCCATCCCCACTGCGCAAGGACAGGCCAAGTCTCCGAAGCCAACTCGGCCTCAGTCCTTCCCAGCCCCAGCCCCAGGCTCCGTGTGCCACCGGAACCAAACCAGCTGCGGTTCCCTGACGCCCCCGTGCTGCCCCCAGCCGCAGGCCTCGGCCTGAGAGACAGCCTGCCAGGCGAGCCCGCCCCGCCACCCGCCGGCTCCCGCAGCCCCGCAGGCCGGGCACTGTGACGGAAGCGTGACCTCCCCGCCTCGCTCCGCGCCCGGGACGCCGGCCACGCCGCCTTCGCCCCGCCCCGCCCGGGGCCCAACCCGGACGAGGCTTTCTGTTCCCCCGAGGCCCGCGGCCGGCGCCCGCTCCCGCGGCCTGCAAGCCCCGCCCTGATTGGCTGCCGCCGGGCCCGCCTGCCCCCTTTGGGCCCTCGGGACGGCAACGGGGACAGCGCGGGGCCATGGCCGGGATCCGCAAGCTGGAGCTGGAGGAGGCCCTGGCGCTGGGGTCTGGCTGGCGGCACGCGTGCCACGCGCTGCTATACGCGCCGGACCCGGGGACGCTGTTCGGCCGCATCCCGCTCCGTTACGCCGTCCTGGTGAGAGGGGCCGCCCCGCCCCGCCCCGCCCCCTCCCCCTCCCCCGGGGACGCCGGCCGGGCGCCCGGGCGACCCTGCTTCCCTCTCCCGCAGATGCAGATGCGCTTTGATGGGCGCCTCGGCTTCCCCGGCGGCTTCGTCAGCGTGCATGACGGCGGTCTGGAGGCCGGGCTGAACCGCGAGCTGACCGAGGAGCTGGGCAAGGCCGCAGCCGACTTCCGCGTGGAGCGCGCCGATTACCGCAGCTCGCACGCGGGGCCCGGGACGCGCATCGTGGCCCACTTCTACGCCAAGCGCCTGACGCTCCAGCAGCTGGTCGCGGTGGAGATGGGCGCCCCGCGCGCCAAGGACCACGGGCTGGAGGTGCGGCGGGCCCCGGAACCCCACCCCCATGGCCTCCCTGCCCCGAAAGCCGATCCCCCCCTCACTTTCCTGTGGTAGTTGGGATCTTGGGCTTCTTTCATCTGGTTGACAAGCCACAGCCAACGTAGTCTCCCCCTTTTACTGGCGTCTGTAGTTGTTTTTCTAGAACACACCTCTCCACATCTCTCTTCTCCGCATTGATGTGGCCAAGCCTTGCACCCCAGGCCCCTCTTGGGTAGAAGATATGGCCTGATACGTTGTGGGGAACATTTTTCATTAGGCTAGGAGAGTAGGGGAGAAGATTGTGATGGAGATGCTTCTCTAACTTTGGCAGGTATCAGGATCAGCTGGGAGGCTTATTACTGATCCCACTCCCAGAACTTCTGGTTCAGTGGGAGAAGGAGGGAAGGACCTGAGAATTTGCATTTTTGAAAAGTTTCTAAATGGAGCTGATATGGCTGGTCTGGAGTATTTTTGAGAACTACTGGTGTAGGGCCAGGTATGCATCCTGGAGGCAAGAGGCACAACAGGTTTAGTGATGTAGGAGGGATTAGCATTTACTAAGCTGGATGGCATGGTCATTTGCGGAGATCTGGGCCCACTAGCTATAAGATGTACGTCCTCAGGCCTGGGTCTGCTGGACTGCTAAGGGATGAGACCTCTGATCTGGAAAGATCTGTGTAGGATGAGCTACCTATCTCATCGTCACCTGTCTGCTTCCTTTCACAGGTGCTAGGCCTGGTGCGGGTGCCCCTGTATACCCTACGGGATGGTGTGGGCGGCCTGCCTGCCTTCCTGGAGAATTCCTTCATCGGAGCTGCCAAGGAGCAGCTGCTGGAAGCCCTCCAGGATTTAGAACTGGTGGAACCTGGTTCTTTTACAGCCCGGAAGATCGCCCTACCTCGCTAGAGGCAGCCCTCTGTGGACATGGAACCCGAGATGAGGATCTTGGTACAAAGGAGGGGAGACGGGAATGGGGAAGGTTTTCTTTTCTGGGCCTGGGCCTGATAGATGATAACACATTAAAAGAAGTATGTGCAGTATATTTGAGCAGAGGGCCCCCCCAGCAACTCTCAACATCACAGCAAAAATCTGCAGTTCATCCCGGGGGCCCTGGCAAGTTCTCAGAGCCGGCCTCCTCTCTGTCCATTTGCACACACACAGCATGGCAGCGCCCAGGCACGTGAATGTGCAGTCTGTGCCCGCATACAAGCTGACGGCTCCCCACAACCCTCACGTGCAGTTAGCCAGGAAGTAGCACGTGTCATCAGAGCCATCTCCTTGTTGGGGAGGAGCCTCTGAACCAGGGGAGCGTCTCTGCCTACACACCTATATGGCTGTTCTCCAGGGTCTAGCCCAGCCCGTGCTTGCTGGAGAGGACAGAGAAGCAGAGGGCCCTTTCCCCCCGAAAATGGTCAGATCCTTGCCTGGGTGTTGGCAAAAGCAAATACCCCTGAAAGGTGGTAGAGGGTCCTAACCAACCTCGTGCCCTCTTCTGAAACTGAGCAGAAGAGGTGAGAAAAAATGGCTTGGTCTCCTTGGACTTGAGCCTTTGGAGTCCTGGTACATCTCCTCCAAAACCGTCATCTGGGACTCCTTAGACTGGGGACATCAGAAGGGAATGGACCCAGCCCTGGTCTCGCCCTGTCCTGACCAAAAGAGCCTGGAGTTAAAGAAGGGCTTATAGCTGAGCCTCAAAGTCCTTCAGTTTTTTGGACAAATAACCTATCTGAGGTATTGGAGATCTAGGGATGAGAGAGCACAGCTCTTGCTCTCCCCCGGGTTAAAGGGCTAAATAGCAAATATTTCAGGCTTCGTGGGCCGCGTGGTCTTTGTAGCCTCTGCTTGGCTCTTTTGTTTCAGAAGTAGCAATGAACAACACATAATGGGCTTAGCTGTGTTCCAGTAAAACTGACTTTATAAAAGGAGGTGGCCAGCCTGAGGGCAATAATATGTCAACGCTTGCTCTAGAAAGGACGATAAGTAATCAATGTAATTATGAGGCCTATTTATTTGTTTCATTTATGTCAGTGTTAAGAAGGAAATAAAAGATTGATACAGGTCTCGCCTTGACATATGTTACTTTTTGCTAAGGTGGTCTGGAAGGGCCGGCCCTCTCTGAAGAGCATGTGTGCTGACAGATAAGGAAGAAGTACCAGGTAGGAGTGTGGGAAGAGTATTCTAGGTATTATTCCTGGGAGTAGCACGTGTTAAGGTTCTGAGGAGGAATCTTGGCAGATTGTCCTGCATCAAGGGTAGGGGAATTAAACTCTGTTTCTCGATTGGGGTGGCGGAGGGATAAGCAAAGAATTTGCAGTCATCTTTAATTTACCAGAGCATGGTCTCGAAATGGGAGAAGGCCAGTGTAATTAGGCTCCAGTAAGCAAGGGGAGAGGACGCTGGAGAGGTGGGCAGGAGCCAGATGGCACCTCACAAGGCATGGCCAGGGCTGGTGGTGTGTGCAGCGTGGACTGGAAGGGGATAGGAGAGGGAGTGGGAGCTGAGGGAGGCTGCCACAGTAGCTTACCTGGGAGATGGTGGTGGTCTGAGCCACTGCTGGAGGAGGTGAGAAGTGGATGCATTTGAGAGAGGTGTCGGTGGCATCATTGACAGGCACTCTGATGGATTGAGTGTGGGGTGAGGTGAGGGAAAAGAGGATTCAAGGATGACTTTTCGGTTTGTGTCTTAAGTTATCCAACTTGTGGATGGACGGAAAGCCTGGATGGGGGCAGAGAAGTTTGTGCAGGGGACAGAATCAAGGTCATTCGGGCAGGTTGAGACAAAAATTTGTAGTCGTCTGCATAAAGATGGTATGGCAGTTTGTCCGATGAGGTCAGGCAGGGAGAGAAAAAAAGAGAAGAGGGCTCAGGATGGGGCCCTGAGGAAGCCTGGGTCTCCAGATTCAGGAGGAGGAGCAGGCCATGTTGAAGAGGGGCAGGAGTTGAGAGGAAGCTGCTTCAAGACAGTGAACTCTGCCAAGTGCTTATGAGAGCAGAACTGTCTGTCCACTGGATTTCGTAGCAGGAAGTTTTTGGTGACTTTGAGGGGAGTGGAAGGCAGACTGGAATTGGGGGTGGGTGGGTAGCAGGCGACCAGACAAAGGGAGCAGTTGGTCCTAAAGGGGTGCGGAGAAACGGTCTGATACCTGCAGAGGGCTGCGGAGTCAAGGGCAGCATTTCCGGCAGGACACGGAGCGTGAGTGTGTTGATGGGAACAAAGTAGAGAGAGGCGGTGCTGAAGGGGCACAGTCCATGAAAAAAGAGGAGGAATGGAGCCTCTGAGAGGAAGAGGGACAGTGCTGCACATCACGGGGCTCAGGGAGAGGAAGAGGAAAGAAAAGACGTTGAGGAGGGCTAGATTGTGGTGGGATGTTGGAGCTGGACTGTCTTGATTGGAATGAAGTGAGATCGATCGGCTGGGTGTGGGTGGAGGGTGTTCCCAGAAGGTACGAAGTCGTCATTCATCACGGCACATGGAAAAGCAAGTTGGTTAGAGAAATAGCAGAATGGCAGGGCAGGGTTGAGCTAGGGGTCAGTGTAGAGTATGGGGTGGGGGGGGCAGGGGTGTGCACACATACACCTGTCTTCCCGTCCTTGCTGTTGGGCGGCGAGGACGAAGCCACTTGTGCCGAGCTGGGGTTGTACAGAGGAGCACAAGGAAGGGAGAGATGCAGGGCGGTAAAGAGGGCTTGCCCTGGATTGCCCTGGAGAAACCATAGGATGGGCTGTGGGGCAAGAGGTTTAATCTGCATACAATGGGAAATGAAGACAGGCACTTCAGAGGGGTTAGCAAATTAGAGGTCTCCGTGAGGGGCGGTGGGAGGCATATTTGAGCCAGAGAGGGATGCTTTTGAAATTGAAAGGTGGAGCCGTCACAGGTCAAGTCAAGGTCGTCAAGGTCCTCGAGGTCCGTGTGATGAAGCAAGACACAGATGCTGGAGAAGGTAGTGTGAACTAGGAACCACCGTCCTTAGTGAACAACAGGAGTGACCTAAAGGCCAGCGACAGCTGCCAGGAGGGGACAGTGGACATGGCAGGGCAGCGGGAGCCTCCAAGGAGACAGGCTTTTGCACAAAGGAGGGGTGAGTAGTGGTCTGGAGGGACAGTGGGGAGCAGTGTGGTTCCATGGCGGTTCTTGGCCCTGGAAGGGGTTGGAGGTGGGGAGCGGCTGCAGAGATGGGGCCTGGGCAGGTCCTCCCAGAACACGTTCTCGGGTGTAGTCTGGCTGCGCCTCCCCCGTGTTCATGCAGCCCCTTGACGGTCCCACATCTCCTCTGCTCGAGCGTTCCAGCAGCCTGTCTCCGCGCCTCCTGGCACTTCAGTCGTCGGCCTACTTTTTTATTCCTACTCAGTCTCCTTATTTTAGTAAGTCTCTGGTGATGCTGAGGGGGAGAATCCATGGCCTTCCTGTGTCCTCCCACACTCATATCCTCCCTGTCAGTGTCTCAAGGTGTCCATCGTTCCGTGGCTTGAGCGCATGTCGCTCGCCTCGTCCCTCCAGGCCACGGACAGACCAGGGGTCCTGCAAGTTTCTCCCTCTGGTTTCTCCCTCTCTCATCCATTGCCAGCCTTCTGCTGGATGAGGACACCTGGGTACGGTTGCCCAAGCGGGATCTCCTTGACCTTGGTAAACCAGCCATCAGGTGGAGAAGACGGCAGCCTTCCCAGCTGTCCTCGCCCCCTCCCCTTAGCTGCTGCGCGACCGTCAGCCAGCACCTGACCTATTCCTTATCTGAAACACTGCGTTTATGATTCCCAGGGAGAGGGCTCACTGAGGCAGCAGTGGGGACAGAGGCACGCCCAGCACTATTTATTGGTACCTGATGCCGGCCATGTTTCGCTGCTGCTTGTTAGTACCTTTGTCTCTGGGAAGCTGAGTGGCCCCGGCTGCCTTCCCAGCCCCCCACCCTCTGCCAGAGATATTTCTGTCTTTCTCAGCAGAATCAGCTCCACGTTCACACTTCTCAATTCTGTGCTTTTTCCTGGATTATGCGGCTGCTGGTGCTGAGTTAACACTTCTGGGCCCCAGGCTGTCCTGAGCCAAAGTCTTACTCAGTTATCAAGTTTCCGGCAAACCTATTATAAGCAGAAACATCTGACGGAAGAGTAGCTGGTCCTTCCCAGTTACTTGGGTCCTTGGATGCTGCTAAGTGAAGCAGGAAGGCAGAGGTAGAGAAGTGGGAAGGGATGTTAACTGAGAGTTTCAGTTTATTGCAGAGAAAACATTTTTTTTCCATGCTTTCTACCTCACACAGACAAACTGAGTAGGAAAAAAAAATTAGAGGAATAAACATTTTATCCGTGATGAAATTAGTGATTGGCATCAGAATTTGAGTCAAACTAACAGACATTGGCCCTTGATTAGCTCAGAGGGGCAGAAGAGCAGGGAGTGAGGGGATTCTATTTAAAACACAATTCTGAGGAAGAGGGGCTGGGGGCGTGGTCAGGGCAGAGGAAAAAGAGAAACATCCACTGGATTTAAGGCCACAGAAAACTCCCTGAAAGAGAAACCATGTGGCTTCACCTCCCCTAGCCCCCCTACTTTTTGTATCTGACTCTGCCTGAATATGGAAGCTCATGTTCCCTCCAGTGGTAAAGGCAGCCTGGCAGAGAGTTGAAACCACCCCGTAGGGGCGCCTGGCTGGCTCGGTCAGTTAAGTGTTTGCTTTCGGCTCGGGGCGTGATCCCAGGACGGGATCAAGCCCCACATCGGGCTTCTGCTCAGCGAGGCGTCTGCTTCTCCCTCTCCCTCTGACCCTCGTCCCCACTTGTGCTCTCTCTGTCTCAAATAAAAAAATAAAATCTTAAAAAAAAAAAAGGGAGGGAGGGAGGAAGGAGAAAGAAGAGAGAGAGAGGAAAGAAAGAAAGGAAGGAAGGAAGGAAGAAAGAAAGAAAGAAAGAAAAGAAAAAGAAAAAGAAAAAAAGAAGGAATTTNATAGTCTAACTGGAAAACAACAAAAATGTTCTTAGCAGTCTACAAGATGAATCAAAGCAAAGCACTCATCAACGGGGAAATTGTGTAAGACACTCGTGAGCGGTAGCCCCTCTTCTCTACAAACTTAGTACTCAGTGATTGCGCTCATGAGGGGTATAAAGTAATATGAATGCTACTGATTGAGAGAAAATAAGTATAATGAAAAAATAAAATAAGAAATAATTTGATGAATATCCTTGTCCCAAATTGTAGATCATTCTAGTAAAAGTTAAAAGGGAGGAGATGGAAAAAAGCGTAAAAATATGCTAGTTTCACTGGGGAAACGAATGGGTGCTGTTTGGTTGCTGAAGTTGATAATGACCGCAGGTTGGATTAACAACATGAAATTTTACTATTTCAAGGGACATACCAGAGCAGTATGATTCCGACTGAACGTGAAAAGATGGGCAAAGAATACCAGGCAATCACGGTCAAAAAGTAAATAATTGTCATAATATTAATAGCAATATCAAAAGCATTGGACGGGACTAAGAACTCTTTAACTGATGAAGAGATTGTCCACAATGATCACATATCGTCATGAATTTCAGATTACATACAGCCAGATCTGTGGGAAACATGAGGAAGAATCGCCAGAATGTTTGCAGGAGACCGCGAACACACTTGTCAGCACTTGCTGCTGGACAGGCACTAGTCCAAGGTCTTTTCATATATTAACATGCTTACTCCTTAGAGCAACCACTTGAAATGGAGCTACTATTATCTCCATACTCCGAATAAAGAAGCGTAGGGACAAAGATCAACAAAATAATGACTCTACTTTGCCTAACAGGTAAAGATTGAACTCTAACCTGAGGCAGACTATATACCTTTCAGGACCCAGGAAACATTTTGTAAGTTAGATATTGGGCCTTGTAAAACCTCGATAAATTCTCTCCAGTCTTGTACCACTTCTCCAAAATGACCAGACTACATATCATATTGTGTGACCACAAAATGATGAAACTAGAAATAAATGACAGAAATTCTGAATTTTTTTTCTTTAGGCTTTTTCATTATGTCTGGATCTTTTGCAATATGTATGTAATCTATGTTTATAAGTGACTAGTTAAAAAATAATGCTTGTTTTTTTTATAATTTTTATTTTGTTATATTAGTCACCATCCAGTAAATCCCCAGTTAAAAAATAATGTTTTTTCTTTTGAGTTTACAGAAACCCAGCCCCCCAGATTTAAAGAAACAAGGAGGAGCGCGTGGGTGGCTCAGTTGGTTGGGTATCCGACTCTTGATTTTGGCTTCAAACTGCACAGGGAGTCTGCTTCTCCCTCTCCCTCTGCTCCTCCCTCTATCATGCTCGCTCTCAAATAAATGAGTAAAATCTTTTTAAAAAACTTATAAAGAAACAAGGAAAGGGGGCGCCTGGGTGGCACAGCGGTTGAGCGTCTGCCTTCGGCTCAGGGCATGATCCCAGCGTTATGGGATCGAGCCCCACATCAGGCTCCTCCGCTATGAGCCTGCTTCTTCCTCTCCCACTCCCCCTGCTTGTGTTCCCTCTCTTGCTGGCTGTCNGGGCACTGTGACGGAAGCGTGACCTCCCCGCCTCGCTCCGCGCCCGGGACGCCGGCCACGCCGCCTTCGCCCCGCCCCGCCCGGGGCCCAACCCGGACGAGGCTTTCTGTTCCCCCGAGGCCCGCGGCCGGCGCCCGCTCCCGCGGCCTGCAAGCCCCGCCCTGATTGGCTGCCGCCGGGCCCGCCTGCCCCCTTTGGGCCCTCGGGACGGCAACGGGGACAGCGCGGGGCCATGGCCGGGATCCGCAAGCTGGAGCTGGAGGAGGCCCTGGCGCTGGGGTCTGGCTGGCGGCACGCGTGCCACGCGCTGCTATACGCGCCGGACCCGGGGACGCTGTTCGGCCGCATCCCGCTCCGTTACGCCGTCCTGGTGAGAGGGGCCGCCCCGCCCCGCCCCGCCCCCTCCCCCTCCCCCGGGGACGCCGGCCGGGCGCCCGGGCGACCCTGCTTCCCTCTCCCGCAGATGCAGATGCGCTTTGATGGGCGCCTCGGCTTCCCCGGCGGCTTCGTCAGCGTGCATGACGGCGGTCTGGAGGCCGGGCTGAACCGCGAGCTGACCGAGGAGCTGGGCAAGGCCGCAGCCGACTTCCACGTGGAGCGCGCCGATTACCGCAGCTCGCACGCGGGGCCCGGGACGCGCATCGTGGCCCACTTCTACGCCAAGCGCCTGACGCTCCAGCAGCTGGTCGCGGTGGAGATGGGCGCCCCGCGCGCCAAGGACCACGGGCTGGAGGTGCGGCGGGCCCCGGAACCCCACCCCCATGGCCTCCCTGCCCCGAAAGCCGATCCCCCCCTCACTTTCCTGTGGTAGTTGGGATCTTGGGCTTCTTTCATCTGGTTGACAAGCCACAGCCAACGTAGTCTCCCCCTTTTACTGGCGTCTGTAGTTGTTTTTCTAGAACACACCTCTCCACATCTCTCTTCTCCGCATTGATGTGGCCAAGCCTTGCACCCCAGGCCCCTCTTGGGTAGAAGATATGGCCTGATACGTTGTGGGGAACATTTTTCATTAGGCTAGGAGAGTAGGGGAGAAGATTGTGATGGAGATGCTTCTCTAACTTTGGCAGGTATCAGGATCAGCTGGGAGGCTTATTACTGATCCCACTCCCAGAACTTCTGGTTCAGTGGGAGAAGGAGGGAAGGACCTGAGAATTTGCATTTTTGAAAAGTTTCTAAATGGAGCTGATATGGCTGGTCTGGAGTATTTTTGAGAACTACTGGTGTAGGGCCAGGTATGCATCCTGGAGGCAAGAGGCACAACAGGTTTAGTGATGTAGGAGGGATTAGCATTTACTAAGCTGGATGGCATGGTCATTTGCGGAGATCTGGGCCCACTAGCTATAAGATGTACGTCCTCAGGCCTGGGTCTGCTGGACTGCTAAGGGATGAGACCTCTGATCTGGAAAGATCTGTGTAGGATGAGCTACCTATCTCATCGTCACCTGTCTGCTTCCTTTCACAGGTGCTAGGCCTGGTGCGGGTGCCCCTGTATACCCTACGGGATGGTGTGGGCGGCCTGCCTGCCTTCCTGGAGAATTCCTTCATCGGAGCTGCCAAGGAGCAGCTGCTGGAAGCCCTCCAGGATTTAGAACTGGTGGAACCTGGTTCTTTTACAGCCCGGAAGATCGCCCTACCTCGCTAGAGGCAGCCCTCTGTGGACCCATGGAACCCGAGATGAGGATCTTGGTACAAAGGAGGGGAGACGGGAATGGGGAAGGTTTTCTTTTCTGGGCCTGGGCCTGATAGATGATAACACATTAAAAGAAGTATGTGCAGTATATTTGAGCAGAGGGCCCCCCCAGCAACTCTCAACATCACAGCAAAAATCTGCAGTTCATCCCGGGGGCCCTGGCAAGTTCTCAGAGCCGGCCTCCTCTCTGTCCATTTGCACACACACAGCATGGCAGCGCCCAGGCACGTGAATGTGCAGTCTGTGCCCGCATACAAGCTGACGGCTCCCCACAACCCTCACGTGCAGTTAGCCAGGAAGTAGCACGTGTCATCAGAGCCATCTCCTTGTTGGGGAGGAGCCTCTGAACCAGGGGAGCGTCTCTGCCCACACACCTATATGGCTGTTCTCCAGGGTCTAGCCCAGCCCGTGCTTGCTGGAGAGGACAGAGAAGCAGAGGGCCCTTTCCCCCCGAAAATGGTCAGATCCTTGCCTGGGTGTTGGCAAAAGCAAATACCCCTGAAAGGTGGTAGAGGGTCCTAACCAACCTCGTGCCCTCTTCTGAAACTGAGCAGAAGAGGTGAGAAAAAATGGCTTGGTCTCCTTGGACTTGAGCCTTTGGAGTCCTGGTACATCTCCTCCAAAACCGTCATCTGGGACTCCTTAGACTGGGGACATCAGAAGGGAATGGACCCAGCCCTGGTCTCGCCCTGTCCTGACCAAAAGAGCCTGGAGTTAAAGAAGGGCTTATAGCTGAGCCTCAAAGTCCTTCAGTTTTTTGGACAAATAACCTATCTGAGGTATTGGAGATCTAGGGATGAGAGAGCACAGCTCTTGCTCTCCCCCGGGTTAAAGGGCTAAATAGCAAATATTTCAGGCTTCGTGGGCCGCGTGGTCTTTGTAGCCTCTGCTTGGCTCTTTTGTTTCAGAAGTAGCAATGAATAACACATAATGGGCTTAGCTGTGTTCCAGTAAAACTGACTTTATAAAAGGAGGTGGCCAGCCTGAGGGCAATAATATGTCAACGCTTGCTCTAGAAAGGACGATAAGTAATCAATGTAATTATGAGGCCTATTTATTTGTTTCATTTATGTCAGTGTTAAGAAGGAAATAAAAGATTGATACAGGTCTCGCCTTGACATATGTTACTTTTTGCTAAGGTGGTCTGGAAGGGCCGGCCCTCTCTGAAGAGCATGTGTGCTGACAGATAAGGAAGAAGTACCAGGTAGGAGTGTGGGAAGAGTATTCTAGGTATTATTCCTGGGAGTAGCACGTGTTAAGGTTCTGAGGAGGAATCTTGGCAGATTGTCCTGCATCAAGGGTAGGGGAATTAAACTCTGTTTCTCGATTGGGGTGGCGGAGGGATAAGCAAAGAATTTGCAGTCATCTTTAATTTACCAGAGCATGGTCTCGAAATGGGAGAAGGCCAGTGTAATTAGGCTCCAGTAAGCAAGGGGAGAGGACGCTGGAGAGGTGGGCAGGAGCCAGATGGCACCTCACAAGGCATGGCCAGGGCTGGTGGTGTGTGCAGCGTGGACTGGAAGGGGATAGGAGAGGGAGTGGGAGCTGAGGGAGGCTGCCACAGTAGCTTACCTGGGAGATGGTGGTGGTCTGAGCCACTGCTGGAGGAGGTGAGAAGTGGATGCATTTGAGAGAGGTGTCGGTGGCATCATTGACAGGCACTCTGATGGATTGAGTGTGGGGTGAGGTGAGGGAAAAGAGGATTCAAGGATGACTTTTCGGTTTGTGTCTTAAGTTATCCAACTTGTGGATGGACGGAAAGCCTGGATGGGGGCAGAGAAGTTTGTGCAGGGGACAGAATCAAGGTCATTCGGGCAGGTTGAGACAAAAATTTGTAGTCGTCTGCATAAAGATGGTATGGCAGTTTGTCCGATGAGGTCAGGCAGGGAGAGAAAAAAAGAGAAGAGGGCTCAGGATGGGGCCCTGAGGAAGCCTGGGTCTCCAGATTCAGGAGGAGGAGCAGGCCATGTTGAAGAGGGGCAGGAGTTGAGAGGAAGCTGCTTCAAGACAGTGAACTCTGCCAAGTGCTTATGAGAGCAGAACTGTCTGTCCACTGGATTTCGTAGCAGGAAGTTTTTGGTGACTTTGAGGGGAGTGGAAGGCAGACTGGAATTGGGTGGGTGGGTGGGTAGCAGGCGACCAGACAAAGGGAGGTTGGTCCTAAAGGGGTGCGGAGAAACGGTCTGATACCTGCAGAGGGCTGCGGAGTCAAGGGCAGCATTTCCGGCAGGACACGGAGCGTGAGTGTGTTGATGGGAACAAAGTAGAGAGAGGCGGTGCTGAAGGGGCACAGTCCATGAAAAAAGAGGAGGAATGGAGCCTCTGAGAGGAAGAGGGACAGTGCTGCACATCACGGGGCTCAGGGAGAGGAAGAGGAAAGAAAAGACGTTGAGGAGGGCTAGATTGTGGTGGGATGTTGGAGCTGGACTGTCTTGATTGGAATGAAGTGAGATCGATCGGCTGGGTGTGGGTGGAGGGTGTTCCCAGAAGGTACGAAGTCGTCATTCATCACGGCACATGGAAAAGCAAGTTGGTTAGAGAAATAGCAGAATGGCAGGGCAGGGTTGAGCTAGGGGTCAGTGTAGAGTATGGGGTGGGGGGGGCAGGGGTGTGCACACATACACCTGTCTTCCCGTCCTTGCTGTTGGGCGGCGAGGACGAAGCCACTTGTGCCGAGCTGGGGTTGTACAGAGGAGCACAAGGAAGGGAGAGATGCAGGGCGGTAAAGAGGGCTTGCCCTGGATTGCCCTGGAGAAACCATAGGATGGGCTGTGGGGCAAGAGGTTTAATCTGCATACAATGGGAAATGAAGACAGGCACTTCAGAGGGGTTAGCAAATTAGAGGTCTCCGTGAGGGGCGGTGGGAGGCATATTTGAGCCAGAGAGGGATGCTTTTGAAATTGAAAGGTGGAGCCGTCACAGGTCAAGTCAAGGTCGTCAAGGTCCTCGAGGTCCGTGTGATGAAGCAAGACACAGATGCTGGAGAAGGTAGTGTGAACTAGGAACCACCGTCCTTAGTGAACAACAGGAGTGACCTAAAGGCCAGCGACAGCTGCCAGGAGGGGACAGTGGACATGGCAGGGCAGCGGGAGCCTCCAAGGAGACAGGCTTTTGCACAAAGGAGGGGTGAGTAGTGGTCTGGAGGGACAGTGGGGAGCAGTGTGGTTCCATGGCGGTTCTTGGCCCTGGAAGGGGTTGGAGGTGGGGAGCGGCTGCAGAGATGGGGCCTGGGCAGGTCCTCCCAGAACACGTTCTCGGGTGTAGTCTGGCTGCGCCTCCCCCGTGTTCATGCAGCCCCTTGACGGTCCCACATCTCCTCTGCTCGAGCGTTCCAGCAGCCTGTCTCCGCGCCTCCTGGCACTTCAGTCGTCGGCCTACTTTTTTATTCCTACTCAGTCTCCTTATTTTAGTAAGTCTCTGGTGATGCTGAGGGGGAGAATCCATGGCCTTCCTGTGTCCTCCCACACTCATATCCTCCCTGTCAGTGTCTCAAGGTGTCCATCGTTCCGTGGCTTGAGCGCATGTCGCTCGCCTCGTCCCTCCAGGCCACGGACAGACCAGGGGTCCTGCAAGTTTCTCCCTCTGGTTTCTCCCTCTCTCATCCATTGCCAGCCTTCTGCTGGATGAGGACACCTGGGTACAGTTGCCCAAGCGGGATCTCCTTGACCTTGGTAAACCAGCCATCAGGTGGAGAAGACGGCAGCCTTCCCAGCTGTCCTCGCCCCCTCCCCTTAGCTGCTGCGCGACCGTCAGCCAGCACCTGACCTATTCCTTATCTGAAACACTGCGTTTATGATTCCCAGGGAGAGGGCTCACTGAGGCAGCAGTGGGGACAGAGGCACGCCCAGCACTATTTATTGGTACCTGATGCCGGCCATGTTTCGCTGCTGCTTGTTAGCACCTTTGTCTCTGGGAAGCTGAGTGGCCCCGGCTGCCTTCCCAGCCCCCCACCCTCTGCCAGAGATATTTCTGTCTTTCTCAGCAGAATCAGCTCCACGTTCACACTTCTCAATTCTGTGCTTTTTCCTGGATTATGCGGCTGCTGGTGCTGAGTTAACACTTCTGGGCCCCAGGCTGTCCTGAGCCAAAGTCTTACTCAGTTATCAAGTTTCCGGCAAACCTATTATAAGCAGAAACATCTGACGGAAGAGTAGCTGGTCCTTCCCAGTTACTTGGGTCCTTGGATGCTGCTAAGTGAAGCAGGAAGGCAGAGGTAGAGAAGTGGGAAGGGATGTTAACTGAGAGTTTCAGTTTATTGCAGAGAAAACATTTTTTTTCCATGCTTTCTACCTCACACAGACAAACTGAGTAGGAAAAAAAAATTAGAGGAATAAACATTTTATCCGTGATGAAATTAGTGATTGGCATCAGAATTTGAGTCAAACTAACAGACATTGGCCCTTGATTAGCTCAGAGGGGCAGAAGAGCAGGGAGTGAGGGGATTCTATTTAAAACACAATTCTGAGGAAGAGGGGCTGGGGGCGTGGTCAGGGCAGAGGAAAAAGAGAAACATCCACTGGATTTAAGGCCACAGAAAACTCCCTGAAAGAGAAACCATGTGGCTTCACCTCCCCTAGCCCCCCTACTTTTTGTATCTGACTCTGCCTGAATATGGAAGCTCATGTTCCCTCCAGTGGTAAAGGCAGCCTGGCAGAGAGTTGAAACCACCCCGTAGGGGCGCCTGGCTGGCTCGGTCAGTTAAGTGTTTGCTTTCGGCTCGGGGCGTGATCCCAGGACGGGATCAAGTCCCACATCGGGCTTCTGCTCAGCGAGGCGTCTGCTTCTCCCTCTCCCTCTGACCCTCGTCCCCACTTGTGCTCTCTCTGTCTCAAATAAAAAAATAAAATCTTAAAAAAAAAAAAGGGAGGGAGGGAGGAAGGAGAAAGAAGAGAGAGAGAGGAAAGAAAGAAAGGAAGGAAGGAAGGAANAAAGAAAGAAAGAAAGAAAAGAAAAAGAAAAAGAAAAAAAGAAGGAATTTGCCTCGTAGGCAAAGCAACAGTGGGGTACAGGACAGGACCTGCAAAGAAATCTCCTCACATAACAGACTGGAGGGAGTCTGTGTACAGGCTTTTCCCCAAAGTGCTCAGCTCGCCCGATGCAGAAATGCGAACCCATGTCCTGAACCCAGGTCGTTCCCCTGCCCCCCATGGGTTCTGTTACTCTCCGTAGGCATTCCCAGCTGATGCAGTGGTGAGGATACCCCTCCTTCCATGGAGGAAGATGACCGCTGGGTGGGGCTTTCAATAATTATAAAGAGCCCTTGGAAAAGCCCCAGTGAGGACGGCTGTTACCCATAGCCCCAGCCCTCTGCCCTCCGCAAGGACAAAATGCACAGCCTCTCGTTGTCTAGGACCAGTTCCAAGGCGGTGAGTCGGCAAAAGCCAGGTAAACGGGGCAGGGTGAGCTGGTGAGTGGCCCCACGCTTGTCTGAGGGCCAAAGAATAGAAGAATTGCCTCTAATTAAGTAAACAGGAAATGTTAACATGAGGTCTGTTCAAACACATGAAAGGAACCCAGGATGTAAATGACAAAGAGCATGCTCTGGAAGGTTTATTCCAACAGACAGAGGCAGTGTTTGCTCAGGGAATAAGGAAAACATGGACCCTGGAACGAGGTGAAAGGTGAGAAGCAGGTGGCAGCACCAAAGAAGGGATTTAAGGAGACAGATCTGTCCTGTAGCTCGGAATTACACTAGAACAACGAAGAGCGCCGCCCACACTGGAAGCAGCTACCACTGATGTCAAGAGCAGGCTTAAGAAAACCTCCCAGAACACAACAAGGACCAAACAAGGAAAGTGACCAGAGAGAACGCAGGAGGTGAAGAGACCACGCAATGGAAATCCAGAGTACTGTTAATTGATAGAATGAAAATATTAACAGGCAGCCCATAGAGCGTACCGCTCAACTCTGGACTTTGGGTACAAGTGTACCACTGGTGGGGGGTGTTGGTCATGGGGGAGGCTGTGATGTGTTGGGGGCCTATGGGGAATTTGTGTACCTCCCTCTTAGTTTTGCTGTGACCCTCACACTGCTCTAAATAATAAAGCCTTAAATATTAACAGGCAGGACACATGGAAAGTGTACAGTATTTTAGGAAGAGAGAAGAAACCCTTCCTAAACTAAAGGAGGTCCAAACCTGCAGGTTGGCAGGGACTCCGTGTTCAGAGCAGGGGAAAAGGGTAAAAACTGAAAAACAACAGCAGGATGCTGTTCTTTATTTCAAGGACGTGGGCAAGGCAGGAAAATTAGGTCACTTACAGTAGAAAAAACTTCCCATCTCCCCAAACTGATACTCAAATGCAAAAGCACGTGTATTACCCATATAGTCTAACTGGAAAACAACAAAAATGTTCTTAGCAGTCTACAAGATGAATCAAAGCAAAGCACTCATCAACGGGGAAATTGTGTAAGACACTCGTGAGCGGTAGCCCCTCTTCTCTACAAACTTAGTACTCAGTGATTGCGCTCATGAGGGGTATAAAGTAATATGAATGCTACTGATTGAGAGAAAATAAGTATAATGAAAAAATAAAATAAGAAATAATTTGATGAATATCCTTGTCCCAAATTGTAGATCATTCTAGTAAAAGTTAAAAGGGAGGAGATGGAAAAAAGCGTAAAAATATGCTAGTTTCACTGGGGAAACGAATGGGTGCTGTTTGGTTGCTGAAGTTGATAATGACCGCAGGTTGGATTAACAACATGAAATTTTACTATTTCAAGGGACATACCAGAGCAGTATGATTCCGACTGAACGCGAAAAGATGGGCAAAGAATACCAGGCAATCACGGTCAAAAAGTAAATAATTGTCGTAATATTAATAGCAATATCAAAAGCATTGGACGGGACTAAGAACTCTTTAACTGATGAAGAGATTGTCCACAATGATCACATATCGTCATGAATTTCAGATTACATACAGCCAGATCTGTGGGAAACATGAGGAAGAATCGCCAGAATGTTTGCAGGAGACCGCGAACACACTTGTCAGCACTTGCTGCTGGACAGGCACTAGTCCAAGGTCTTTTCATATATTAACATGCTTACTCCTTAGAGCAACCACTTGAAATGGAGCTACTATTATCTCCATACTCCGAATAAAGAAGCGTAGGGACAAAGATCAACAAAATAATGACTCTACTTTGCCTAACAGGTAAAGATTGAACTCTAACCTGAGGCAGACTATATACCTTTCAGGACCCAGGAAACATTTTGTAAGTTAGATATTGGGCCTTGTAAAACCTCGATAAATTCTCTCCAGTCTTGTACCACTTCTCCAAAATGACCAGACTACATATCATATTGTGTGACCACAAAATGATGAAACTAGAAATAAATGACAGAAATTCTGAATTTTTTTTCTTTAGGCTTTTTCATTATGTCTGGATCTTTTGCAATATGTATGTAATCTATGTTTATAAGTGACTAGTTAAAAAATAATGCTTGTTTTTTTTATAATTTTTATTTTGTTATATTAGTCACCATCCAGTAAATCCCCAGTTAAAAAATAATGTTTTTTCTTTTGAGTTTACAGAAACCCAGCCCCCCAGATTTAAAGAAACAAGGAGGAGCGCGTGGGTGGCTCAGTTGGTTGGGTATCCGACTCTTGATTTTGGCTTCAAACTGCACAGGGAGTCTGCTTCTCCCTCTCCCTCTGCTCCTCCCTCTATCATGCTCGCTCTCAAATAAATGAGTAAAATCTTTTTAAAAAACTTATAAAGAAACAAGGAAAGGGGGCGCCTGGGTGGCACAGCGGTTGAGCGTCTGCCTTCGGCTCAGGGCATGATCCCAGCGTTATGGGATCGAGCCCCACATCAGGCTCCTCCGCTATGAGCCTGCTTCTTCCTCTCCCACTCCCCCTGCTTGTGTTCCCTCTCTTGCTGGCTGTCTCTATCTGTGTTAAATAAATAAATAAAATCTTAAAAAAAAAAAAAAAGAAACAAGGAAAGGACTCAGGGGTGGATGCAGGACCTGTTCCAGAAGAATAGTGGGGTAATTTGTCCAGTTGTCGAAGGGCTTTAGCTCTCCAGCCCCCAAAGAGAAAATGCAAGCAGAGCCCAGCTGAGCAGGTGTGGACTGAGCAGGTGTGGACCGAGCAGGTGAGGACGGAGAGGTGTGGATTGAAGCGGTATGGTCCAAGCAGGTGTGGACCAAGCAGGTGAGGACCCAGCAGGTATGCACTGAGCAGGTATGGACTGAGCAGGTGAGGACCCAGCAGGTGTGGACCGAGCAGGTGTGGACCCAGCAGGTGTGGACTGAGCAGGTATGGACTGAGCAGGTGAGGACCCAGCAGGTGTGGACCGAGCAGGTATGGACCGAGCAGGTGTGGACCAAGCAGGTGAGGACGGAGCAGGTATGGACCGAGCAGGTGAGGACGGAGAGGTGTGGACTGAAGTGGTATGGTCCAAGCAGGTGTGGACCAAGCAGGTGTGGACCGAGCAGGTGAGGACCCAGCAGGTGTGGACCGAGCAGGTGAGGACCCAGCAGGTATGGACTGAGCAGGTATGGACTGAGCAGGTGAGGACCCAGCAGGTGTGGACCGAGCAGGTGTGGACCCAGCAGGTGTGGACCAAGCAGGTGTGGACCGAGCAGGTGAGGACGGAGCAGGTGTGGACCGAGCAGGTGAGGACCCAGCAGGTGTGGACTGAGCAGGTGTGGACCCAGCAGGTGTGGACCGAGCAGGTATGGACCGAGCAGGTGTGGACCGAGCAGGTGAGGACGGAGCAGGTGTGGACCGAGCAGGTGAGGACCCAGCAGGTGTGGACTGAGCAGGTGTGGACCCAGCAGGTGTGGACCGAGCAGGTATGGACCGAGCAGGTGTGGACCGAGCAGGTGAGGACGGAGCAGGTGTGGACTGAGCCGGTGTGGTCCAAGCAGGTGTGGACTGAGCAGGTGTGTGGACTGTGTGGGTGTCCCCCTGGGCCCCCCCTGCAGCCAAGCCACCTGACACTGCAGTGTGGAGTGGGAAGCAGATCTGCGGAAGGAGCAGCTGTCCAAGGGAGGTGGCAGGGCGCTGTGTCACAAAGACGACTGATTTTTTAAAAAGCCCAGCACTCATGCTTCCTCTTTGTTCCAACAGGGTCAGCACTAGGGGTTCCCTGCATTTTAATCATCTCTTAAGTTTTTCATCCTCCAATCTGCCAGAGCTAAGAAAATCATGTGGATCTCAGGCTTACGGAGGATCAATTCCCACTCCCTTTCACGCACAAGCCATAGCCCCTCCACCCTCCCTCATCTCTCTCCTGCCACAGGCAGGTTTG
Source organism: Ailuropoda melanoleuca (assembly GCF_002007445.2). Taxonomy (NCBI): domain Eukaryota; kingdom Metazoa; phylum Chordata; class Mammalia; order Carnivora; family Ursidae; genus Ailuropoda; species Ailuropoda melanoleuca. The sequence continues at coordinate 16,503,917 of NC_048223.1, read as the reverse complement.
CCTCCATAACTCTGACTCTTACTTTTTTTTTTTTTAAGATTTTATTTATTTATTCGACAGAGATAGAGACAGCCAGCGAGAGAGGGAACACAAGCGGGGGAGTGGGAGAGGAAGAAGCAGGCTCATAGCGGAGGAGCCTGATGTGGGGCTCGATCCCATAACACCAGGATCATACCCTGAGCCGAAGGCAGACGCTTAACCACTGTGCCACCCAGGCGCCCCTAACTCTGACCCTTACTTTTAATGTCACTTCCTGAGGGAAACATTCTCTGGCCCTGACCTTCCAGACTAGATTAATTTCCCTCATACTGTATTGAAAATGATAGTATAAAATAAAAGAACACACAACCCCCCAGAAGTAGGAAAGAATATTAAAAAGGTGTGCCAGGTAATTTGTTGTCATTTCTGTAATTTTTCCTGGATTTTGTCATGTTTGTGGTCCAGCTTTTTAAAGCTGTGATTTATTGTGATTGATATTCTAAATTGGTTTGGTTTCTTTTTTTTCTTTCTAATTTTGCTCGTTTGTTTTAAGAGCATTCCCAAAATTGTGTAAGATACAGGTCCCACACAACTTAGTCCTGCCCATGTTTGGAGACCTGGCACCGCCTTGCTCAGATGGGACAGGAGGAAGCTCTCCCCATCTCACACCGCCAGAAGCCCCTCATACCAGGACTGAGACTGGAAGGAGGAATTCATAGTCATCTGTTTAGGTTTTTTTTTTTTTTTTTTTAGCTTCTGGGATGTCTGGGTGGCTCAGTTGGTTAAGCATCTGACTTGATTTTGGCTCAGATTGTGATCTCAGGGTTGTGAGATTGAGCCCCGTATCTGACTCTGTGCTGGGCGTGGAACCTGCTTAAGATTCTCTTTCCCTCACCCTCTGCGCCTCCACACCCCCAATGCATGCGCTCGCTCTCTTAAAAAGAAAGCTTTTTTTCAGCTTCTAGAGTTAACTTGAATCATTTCTTATTTATACAATAGATGGTAAGCTATCTAAATTTTCTATTTGAGAAGAGGGGAGGGAAGAGAGAGTAATTGAATCTCTGTGAGCATAAGGTGTCTAGGACACCAAAACACCAAAGGGTGTTTTCCAGTAACTATTGTCATATAACAAATCATCCCATAACTCAGTGGGTTAGAATTACAACAATCACTTTATCTTTCGTGGCTGGAGTCAGATAGAGGCTGGAGCTTGAGCAGCCAGGGACTGGCCAGGCATCTCTCTCCATCCACATAGTCTCGTAGTGTCAGGGGACTTCCTCCCAGCATGGCTGCCTCTGAGCTGTCAGACTGCTTACGTGGCAGGCCAGGGTCCAGCCTGGGGTTCCAGCAAGCAAGAGGGAAGTTGACTGGCCTTGTCTGACTTAGCCTCAGAAGACACAACTGCACTTCTGTCCCCTTCAATTGATTACAAAGAAGATATAAACTCACACAGCTTCGAGGGGTGGGACAAGGGGCTCCATCTCTTGATAAAGAGGTGACAAAGCTCTAGGAGATCATGGGGGAGAGAGATTTTTGTGGCCATCTTTGGAAAATACACTTTGCCACTGGGTGTAATGTTTATTACGAAAGGAGAATATTGGATCTGAGAACATTTGTTGCTGGCCTACCCTACCTCAGTACTCAGCCCCAGGTGCTCTTCGGATGGCTCCAAGCTCGAATTTGGCTGGATTAAAACCAGAGGGTCCTTGACAGCAGCTCCTGCTCTAGGGCCGGCTTTGAAGCTCTCATCCTTCCCCTTTGGAAAATGGGGAAGAGGCTGCTAAGAGTCAAATCACAAATCAGAAATCTCTGGAGATGGACGCGGGGGTGGTGCCATGTAAAAGGCCAAGGGAAAGTTCCAGATCCTGGATTTTCTCTCTAAGTTTTAAAGCAGTGATAATATGCTCAGAGACATCAGGTCAGACTCATCATTGGTTCCATTATTCTAAGATGAACAAAAATCACTGAAATCAGGATGGTCTTACGGTCCATGCCAGGTAATGGTCTTGACCTAGCTGTCATTTGCTTCACACGGCCTGAAAAATTTTGGAAGGAATTGTCCACGGTTGGAAGGAAATCCTGGAGACCACTGTGGACAACTCTTAAGAAATGTTGCGACACTATGGTTCTCGATGACACAGAAGTCAACGTTCCATAGAGAAACACAACCACCTCTCACCCCACGTTGAAAAATGATTTAAAAGAGCTGGACACAGAAGTCTGAGGACTATCTGAGTCAATTGATTTTGCTCATATTTCTGTCTATGCACAAGAGTAGTCTATGATGAAAACTCATGACTAAAAATGCCAAAAAAAATCTTTTTCAATATTTAGAAAATCTAAAAAAAACTTCTAGTGATAGGAAAGCATTGTGTTATGGCTTAATGACAGCCATTTTCTTTCTGAGAGGTACAGAAATAATTTGGCATGCTGCCATCAGTGAGGTCTTAGAGTGGGTGAAAGGCAGGGCGGGAGAAGCCTCATTCTCCACTTTGGAGGCATCCGAAGTCTCACATGAGTTCTAAGAAACAGCCCATGGGATGCAGGGAGGTCTGAGAGACAAGGAGTCAGAAATGCCAATGCTGTGGGTATTCTGGCTTATCCGCTACCCGAGGCACCAGGCAGGGAGGCTGGGACAGGGCGGCAATGAGCATGGGAACAAAGGGGGGGGGGTGATGGAGACCAAACTCTGTGGCTTGAAGTGGCTTTGGAGCCGGTGAGGGATAACGCTGGGTGGTGGAACGAGGGGGAGGTTCTGAGGCCAGGGGGTGGGGTGAGGGCCTTCTTCCTTCCCATGCCATCAGGGACCAGGCCAGCCCTAAGTATCCCGTAAACGGCACTGACAGGACCCAGCCAAGTAGGGCAGGAGATCACAGGTAGACATGGCACGGTCTCAAGAGCGGTCTGGCTGAGGCAGGCACGGGTGGAAGCAAAACCTTTACAGATCAGTTGCTTCTGGAAGGAGTCACAGTTTGCATTTGGGTTTGTGGTTGGAACGGAGGTTTTAGGTAGAATAAATTAGCCTCTTGAACCACTCGAAGTGACTCGAGCACTCTCGTACTTTAAGATCTGTTCAAATATTGGCTTCATGACCCCATTTCCCAAAGTAGGATCTGTCACCAGTTGAGGCAGCTCCAAATTTGGGGGACAAAAGAGCCGAATGTTTGGAACTGGACACATGGTCTCCATAGGCATCAGGCACCTGCTCTCGGGCACTGCTGAGAAAATGCCAAACCTCTTTTTAGTAACATGGTAATTACGTTAGACGCTGCCCATTCCTGGACGGTCCCCCTTGCCCCAAGCCTCTCTAATGCCTGCTCGTCCTTCTAAGCTCATCACCTCCTTAGGGCAGCTTTCACCCTTTGCTTCTGGGTTGCTATGGCAACCTGAGCATGGCTCCACAATAGCACCATCCCACTGGCCAGGATTCTTCCTTTAAATTGTTTCTGGCCTTACTAGAACACGACTTTATTTCCCCCGCATCTGGCATGTTGCTAATAAAGTGGACTCAGTAAGCAGCCAGTAAAATGCTTATTGAATGCATGCTTCTTAAGAAGCTTTTCTCTTAGGGAAGTTAAATAAGCCCGCGGAAGCTCATTTTGAATATTTATTCACATTAATTCTTTTGCAACAAGTTCTTTCACATTGTGGCAAATAGCACTGGACTGGAATTCAAGTCTTTTTACAAGTCCAGTGGTCGCGTGACTTTGGGCCACCTCCCTAACCTCTCTGGGTCTTGGTTTTCCCATCTCCTGTGAACAACTCAAGGGTGCCCTGTATCCTCCATCATTTAGCTCAGTGCCTGGCACATAGTATGTGCTCAATAAATACTTGAATAAATTAATCTGTAAAATGAGTGAAAGGATTATCTCAAAGGGCCCTCTTTGGCTTCCTAATAATGCAAGGAAATACTTCCTCTCACTCTGTCCAATCAAAACATATATTAATTTTTAATCCACATGGTACAGTTTAACAAAGAGCTTACAAAGCTGCTTGGAAGTACCCCAGCAACTTATTGCCATGGCAACATCATACTTCCTAGTCATCAGATGATGGACACAGTATAGATGAGTCCACCTGATATATATATTGAGGTTTATCAGCCTTATTGACCATTATGTGATAACGTTTTAGTGGTCCCTAGAGACACTCCTCAGATCCTCTTCCACTTGTTGGCTGATAACTAAAATTCTATGATTCATCTCCTTACTGTGAAGGGCTTTATGTCCTTTACAGAACAACCGTAAATTTTTTAAATAGTGCCTCATATCAGAGAAAATATCTTTATGGATTGCCTGCATGGAACTTTAAAAAATTATGCTGGTTGAGTTGAAAGGATCATATTGTTTCAGTTTCATTATATTTTAAGGGAATTACATTCATAAATTACTGCTTCAGGTCTGCTAGCACCTGGTGGGGTGCCTGGCTGGCTCAGTCTGGAGAGCACGCAACTCTTGATCTCAGGGTCATGAGTTTGAGCCCCACATTGGGTGCAGAGATTACTTAAATAATAATAAAAATTTTAAAAATACTGGTAGTGGTGAGCAGGTTAAGACTGCAAGTTCATGTACGTTATTGTTAATTATAATTACACTAAGATGTAAATCATTTATAACAAGTGATATTTCCATACATTTTAATGGATAAACCAAGTCCATTGGGTGAATTGTGGATTTTTCAGGTATCATTAAAAATAGCTGAAAACCTCCCAACTCAGCCTGTGGTCTGCTGTCTTGTCATTCCCACCTAGGACATTCCCACCTAGGCTTTCTAAGAACAGACCTTTAAAAGCCACTAGAATGATCCAACTGTCCCTGCCTTTATATTTATTTTAATTGAGATCTGGGGACCTGGGTGGTTCTGATTGAATTTCTTACGAGGAGAGTGAAATGTACTTCATCGCTTTATTTCAGGGACATTTGTAATTAAATGCCACTTACTAACTGTGTGAAACCAAACAAGAGGTACAGGTAGACAAGGTTAGGTAAATTCACTGGCAAACTTCATCCTTTAACAAAACCCGTCTACTGTTTGTTGATGACAAGCAAGAAAGAGAAGCCTTTCAGGACTGGCCCTGTACAGGCTGCTGGCACGCCCTCAATTGCCGCCGACCCGTTCACGGGCTAGCGGATGTTGAAGATGCTTCCCCCGTCTGATTGCCTCATTGATGCTGGACTCACCAGACGGGTACCGTGTCCAGCTCTGGTTCTGCGTGACTTCCCGAACCTTCACAACAGCACCCCCACTCGCAGAGGGAGTCAGGATGTGCAGTGCTCATGTACAAACAAGTCCAAGTTCAGGATTCAGATTCTACTTCAGAGGTGAAGGAAAATCATGTTGCCTAAGTGAGATCAACCGCCTTGATGTCTCACGCTGCTACGGGGAATGGTGAGCGGAGCCCCTGTCATGAAATGCCCGAAGCCAATATAATTCTGGAAATGTAAATACATTTCCACATTCCGATGGGCCTCTATTATTTATGACATTTTTGGCTGTGAGTAACAGATTTTCCAACTTAAGACCTTTCAGCTTATATACCTGGAAATCTGAGAAGTATGTCGATTTCAGGAATATTCGATCGAAAGGCTCAGTGACTTAGTTTTATTCTCTCACTATGCTCTGTGGTAGAGTGAAGCCCCATTTCATGCTGCTCCCCCTTATTTGTATCCAAGGGAGGAGTCTTTAGTTTTGCCGTGATTGGGCCAGCCCTGACCAATCCCTGGGGCCAAAGGAAGGCTCTGAGCTTAGGCTTAGGTCTGGGAGAGATCTGAGTCGGTGACTCTGCCGAGGGCAACAGGATTAGGTGGGAGTCAATTCTATTTAGATCTCATGGCTGCTCTTTAATAAGAGAGGGAAGAAAACCACAACATCCAAACTGGCAGTAAGGGTGCCACAGAAAGCAGAACATCACCTCTGAATTAAGTACGTGATGATTTCTGTCAATCACAGTGTAGAGGGGGCACCAACGAAAAGTATTGTTCTGCCTGGTTTCAAACAATTCCATGTAATTGAAGGATTTGTGTGAAACCACTGTCTCTCCCTGGCCGCTTTCCCACTCCCTCCCCCTATTCAGTGAGAGACTGAAGTCAGAAATGGGTTTTGTAGCTTATGTACCATGGTAACTAGATACCAGAGCTAATCCTGCGTCCCTAGCCTTTGTTGTTCAGAACACATGGGCAGAGATGAGGCAAATGGGCTCTCCTGGAGTGGGCACAACCCTTCTACTCTAAGTCAGAGCTGAATATTCAAGCCTCAGCAGCGGTATCTCCAATGGCCAATTAAAAAAAAAATCACTTACAAATTAGGCTGTTCTCCAAAGGGTGTTTCGAAACATTTATTTGCTTAAGTGACTATAAAATTAGTAATATGGTCAGGACTCAAATTAATGGGCTGGTGTAGCCTTGTGAGTGTATTTCGTAGGCTCTACTTGGCCAGAACATTTTGCATCAATTTTTGTCACGCTAAAAGGCAATGGGCTATCAAGCTTTTACAACGGACAGAGCACCACACTGCTTCCTCCTGAGGATCTGGACGTGTGCTCGAAACACCACCAGCTGGACTCCCTTGAGATTGTGAGTGTGCGTGTGTGTACGTGCATACCGTATATCCTCATTTATAAACAGAATTGAGTGTCAGCTCTGTACCAGCCACTTAATCTAAATCATTTTATTTAATCTGCAGTCATCTTCTTAAGTATGAATTCCATTGTACAGATAAGGGAAGAGGCTTGGAGACATGAAATGATTTTCCAGCAGTCATAGAGCTATAAGTCACAAAGCCTGAACTGAACTCAGGTCTGGGTGCGGTCACAGCTTATGATCTGACCCACTGAGCTTCACTCCCTCACTGCCTCTATGGGACTTGAATTAAGTTCTATTTTTCATTTTGCTTTCAGCTTTGCCTCCCTCTCTGTTCACCTCTTCCCTGCCAAACTCTAGACTCACTGGCTCAGGAAATGTGTTTTGAGCATCTCTTATATGCCAGACACGTTTTAAGTGCTAGAAACACAGCAGTGAGCAAAATGGACAAAAATCCCTACTCTCAGGAGTTTACATTTTAGTAAGACTAGGTCAGTTGTCTGTGTCTCGTTGTCCCAGATTTCCACCCTAAATATCCTTTTCAATCATTTAATAAACTCAGTGCCTCTTTTCCAAATGCTACTTGCCCTGCAATATAACTCAACCTCCCAGATTCGTAAGGGCAGTGGGAATTTGCTTGTATTCCTCTGCTCCAAGACACCCTTTGCTGCTCCGTTGTGTTGACTTGAGAGAATGTAGTGGGGCCGACTTGGCTGCCTGCCCAGGGTCACCTGAGTATACGGGCGTCAGGACGCCCAGTGGGTCAAGAGAGGGTTGTTCGGACTTAAAGGGTATCACAGGCTCAGCTTCCAGGGGAACAGGTTCTGAGCCAGACATTCGCAGGCAGGAGGTTTATTGAGAAGAGCTCTCAGGCACCAGCTGGGCAGAGGGAGATGTTGAACTGCTCTGTAACCACAACGGAGGCCAGTCCTAAGGGGAGTTCTGGAGCCGGAATGGCCTGCAGAGCCGTCTCTAATTGGGGCACGGTAGCCAGGCCTTTGTGTCCCCACACCAACTGGTCACTGGATGCAGCTGCCCCTAGGAAGACAGTGTGAATTTGGGGGAGGCATCTCTCTCCAGCCATGGCAGTTCCCAGCTGGGGTTTCGGTTGAGTGGCGCCCACCACCACCCCTAGAAGCTTGGAAGAACAGCACAGCCTCCACTGCAAGGAGCTGACTCACAGGTCAACTGAGAGTGACAGCTCCTCCCTGATGGAACATTCCTGTGGACTCCTTACCTGCAGGCATTACTTCAGCAATTACTTCAGGGTTTTACGGAAACTCAAAGGCCTCACCAGCCTTAGCCTCAGCAAAGAAACACTGCAGGAAAACTGCACAGGAAGCCTCAAAGGCAAAGCTGTAAGTTTGAGCCACCAAACTTAAGTAAGTAAGCTACTTAACCTCAAACGAGGTCCCCATTTTGGTGATACAAGAAACATTGATGTGACTGGCTTCCTTTTATTCTTAAGGACTATGATATTGTTTTGCTTGGTTGTAGTTAACAGTTATTGGGCCAAACTAGGCACTGGACCTCAAGTTACATAGATTATCTCATTTAATCCTTAAAACAACCCAATGAGACAAGCATCGCTCTGTCTCCATTTAACAGAGGAGCGTACTGAGGCACAATGAGATTAGAGAACTTCCACATCGTTGCACGACTAAGTGACAGAGCTGATAGCTGAACCCAAGTCTTCTTGACACTGGAGCCTGAGCCCTTACCATGCCTCTGCCCCATTTACAGAGTTGGCCTGGGGCTTCCTTAGGTTTAGTGGTTAAGATAAACTCTCGGATCTTCTATGTACCAGCGATTTAGTTATCAAATCATTCAACAAACATACTATATTCTGTACAGGGTTCAAAGCCCTAGAGCTATGAGATGTAAGACAGACACATTTATGGTCCTCACAACTTCACAGAGAAACAAATAGGCACTTACAAGACAGAGAAATAAGTGCTAAGACATGGCAGTCTCTCTGTGTCTTACAGGTGCACATGGGAGAGGCTCCCAGCCCAGTCGTGGGGGTAGGGGAAGACGGTCAGGGGAAACTTCATGGAAGGGACACCAAAGCAAAAGCCTAAAGCAATTATCCAGGTAAATGTGTGTGTGTGTGTGTTGGAGTGGAGCCTGGGAGAACATTCCAAGAAGCAAAAGGATGCAAATGCTTGGAATGGACCCACAAATTGGAAGAAATTCAGGATATCTAGGGCCCCTGTTGGAGAGGTTGGACATGGTACGGGTTGCACCGAGATTGAGCAAGGCTCCACATCATCAGGCCTTCTAAGCCAACGTTATAGAGACTGGATTTCATCCAGAGAGATTTGGGAAACCACCGAGGCATTAAATAGGGCAACATCATATTTGCATTTTATTTTGCCAATAAATTTTTATTCAGTTTTCTTTTTATTGGCTTTATTGAGACATAATTGGCATGCAGTAAGCTACACATATTTAAAGTATACATTTTTCTCTTTGTCTTTTTTAAAAAGATTTTATTTATTTGAGAGAGAGAGAAAGAGCATGAGTGGGGGGGAGAGCAGAGGGAGAGGGAGAAGCAGACTCCTCGCTGAGCAGGGAGCCTGACATGGGGCTCCATCCCAGGACCCTGAGATCGTGAACCTGAGCTGAAGGCAGACATTTTAACCTACTGAGCCACCCAGGTGCCCCTAAAGTATACATTTTGCCAAGTTTCCATCTATGCGCTATGCTGCTGACCCTATAAACACTATTAAGAGAGATATCCCTCACCCCTAAATGTTTTCTCCTGTCCCTTTTCAGTCATCCGTTTTTCCTCAACTCCTATCCCCAGGCAACCACTGATCTGGTTTCTGTCAATAGGCATTAATTTTCACTTTCTAGAGCTTCATATAAATGGAGTCATCATTTATATGTATGACTTATTTTAGCAAGATCATGGCAACTGCCTGGCAAAGAGTGGATAAGACAAGGGAAAGACTGGAGGCATCAGTCAGTGACTTATTAGTGAGGAAGAGGGCTCAATATGTTCCTTACAGACACACTTCAGCCCTACAGGGAAGGGAGTGTGCCTCTGACTAGCCCTTCTCTCTTAGGAGTGATGGGCAGCGCAGGACAAGGAAAGGGGGTCAAGGACCAGAACTTTTTAAGGGAGAAGAAAAATATTACGTTTTAGCCCTCTATTTTCTCCTCAGATTAAACCCAAGTTAAATCTTTAAGGTAATGACTCAAAGTCTGCAAAGGGTTTACTAACAGCTCTTGATGATTCATAGGAATGTTTGACTCTGATGTCGCTTGTCTTTGAGGAACGTTGACGTGAAACTTTTGCTCCTGGAAAGTACAGCGAAGGTCTCCGTATTTATGACTCTGTGAAGTGGTTATGATAGCGGTAATTAATAATTGTATTTCTCCGTGCTCTGCCAAAGCAGTTGGGCACGGCAGAAACACTTTAGAATAAAGCAATAAATAGATAAGTAGCTAAAGACTTTAATTAAGCCTCTTAAAGCACCATTTCGTTTTTTCGTTTTTACCCCAGTGTCTACAAACTTTAAAAATACAGTGTTTGAACTAATTGCTTGGGTAATACTGAAGATTATCATTTGCAGAAGTATATTATTAGATAGAAACAAAACTCCGTGCTGTATGGTGACTAACATAATATGNTTTACCCCAGTGTCTACAAACTTTAAAAATACAGTGTTTGAACTAATTGCTTGGGTAATACTGAAGATTATCTTTGCAGAAGTATATTATTAGATAGAAACAAAACTCCGTACTGTATGGTGACTAACATAATATANTTATCATTTGCAGAAGTATATTATTAGATAGAAACAAAACTCCGTGCTGTATGGTGACTAACATAATATAATAAAAAATCATTAAAAAAGAGAAAGAAAACTCCAAGATTCTAAAACACATTTGATCGCAATGCTTCCATTTGAGGCAAACACCCTTCCTAAACGATAGATCTGAGAAGGTTCTCAGTGCTCGGCCTGGCCCTGCTCCTACCCAGCTGTGCGATCTGGGGCAAGTTGCTTCCTCTCCGGGCCTGTTTCCTCACCCGTTACACGATGTCCCTGGAATCGATCTCTAAGACTCCTTCCTGCTCTAGGATTCGTTAGCAGCTTACCCTAAATACAGTAAATAATTTTATGAATGGCCCACATTAATATGATTTTACTGATGTCTTCTCTTACATTTTATTATCAAAATTTTTGAATATACAAAAAAGTTGAAATGGCACAGGCACCAGCCGCCTAGATTCTATACACCCACCACCTGGCTTCTACCATTAACATATTCTTTTACCCGCTCTCTCACATTTTTGTTCATCTATCTGTTCCTTTGCCTCTCCTTCACTCCGTCACAGTTTTTTGATGTGACTCGAAGTAAGTGGCAGATGGCAGTGTACTTCAGCCCTAAGCATTTCGGCATTTGTTCACTACTGTGAGAGGCACTAATCTTAAGTGGCAGGTGCGTACACTTGCGCAGCCCAAACTTCTATCAATATAAAGATCAGGACTGGAATACCTGGCTGGCTCAGTGGTTAAGTGTCTGCCTTTGGCTCGGGTCAGGATCCCAGGGGCCTGGGATCGAGTCCTTCATCAGGCTCCTTGCTCAGCAGGGAGCCTGCTTCTCCCTCTGCCTGCCACTTCCCCTGCTTGTGCACTCTCTCTGACAAATAAATAAATAAAATCTTTAAAAAATCTTAAAAAAAAAAGATAAAGAACAGGACCACCACCCCCAGAAAGTTGCCTCGTGTACCTTCCAGCCAATCCTCACCCCCCATCCATTCTTTTTGGATGTTCTGAAATGTCATATAAATGGAATAACACAAGTATGTTCTCCTTTGTGGCTGGCTTTCACTCAGCATGTTTTTGACCTTCATCCATGTGGCTGCAGGGAATCCACAGTCTTTCCTTCTTATTCAGAAGTCGCGTCTACTATCTGAACATACCGCAGCTTAGCCATTCTTCTGTTGATGACGCCAGGCCGTTCCACTGTTCTGTCCACTCGTGAGAGCCACACTTTCCAATCTGTTCCACACTTCAACAGATCCATTCTGGGAAAATTGCGTGTAGAGTGCTTGCGTACATCAAACCCAGTTTGCCTGCTGGCTTCCTCCAGAGCTTCCCAAAGAGAGCTTCACACACAGGTGAGCCACAAATGGGATAGAGACGGTGGCTTCATCGATGCCCTCAGACCTCAGGGCAGCTGGGCTAGGACCGGGGAAGCTGAAGCCTGGAGCCCCTGGACGGCCACCCCAGGATCTGAACTAACCTCATCCCCTGTACAAATACCATTTTCCTGAGCATGGTGGTGTGAAAACCTCTGGGAACCCCCGAATTAGGCTTACAAAATCAGAGGTGCATCCCCCACTGAGAAAGAAATTGAGATGCCGTGGACTCCCACTTGAGGCCTCAGCCACACTTAGACACACGCACATACACTGTACATCCAAAGAAAAACCTTCGAATGAAATGGAAATCAGCCTGCAACTGTATCACAGTAGTAGAGAAGGAAAGCCTGAACGAGGCCTAGCAACTGTCATGGGGGAAATGGCAGAGGCACCAAGGGCTTTCTTCCCCTCGTTTCTCCACGGGGCTAAAACAGAAACAGCCCGCAAGTTCCAAAGGACTTTCACAGACGCGGAGCCTACATTTTTGCGCCCCCTTTCCCACCACCTGGCACCTTTGCCTCTCCCGTTTACAAACGGCTGGCCCATTTCAGACTTTGGGATCTAGAGATTGAACGTCTCTTCTCAGTTCTTCCAATAACCAACAGTGTCACTTTGGCAAGTTAAAGAAAGGAATAAAAATGCCTATAAAAATGTTTACCCTGCCCAATTCCAAAAATGCACGTTGAGGAAACTTTGGATAAACACCCCCCCCCTTTTTTTTCAACATAATTATGAGATCTTCTTGGTGTTCTTTGTTTTCAAATCAGTTGCCCAAGGTAAAACAATTGAAGTTTCCATTTTATGAAGAGGATATAAAAATAATAAACTGACTAAAAGTCAGTTTACTTTTTACTGTCACCACACACAGGTCGTTCTAACAACAGTGCTCCCCTCAAAAATCTTTTATTGGCCAAAATTCTAAGCTATCGCTGTGACTGAGTCTTAATGTGTAAGCTTCAAATCCCAGTTACACGACTGGCCTCAAACACACATGGACGCAGCCACACGTTTGCTTCAAAAGTAAATTATAGTGGTTCTCAGTAATTCTAGCTCACCTCAGATGCGGCTTGTGTCTCCAACCCCTGGGGTACATTCCTGTGCTTCCATGGGAGAGTCAGAATAAGCCAGGCTAGCTGGATGCAGTTTTTCTCTTTTGAGATTAAAAACACACAAACATCTTTTCAAACAGAATCAGCCTTGAACGATGTATTCTGAAGCACCACCCTTTAAAACTGTTCCTTGTGGAGAAGCCCACGAACAACGTAACAACTACCAAAAACAGTAAAGAAAAAGACAATTCCATAGAAAATACAGTCAGATTTTGAAGAAGAATGCCAGGAAAAATGACAAGAGGTACTGCCAGAAGGAGCCAAAGGCCAATCTTTGATTCTGGAACAAATTCCATGGACCCTGAGCCCCACTTTTCTCATCTGTAGAATAGGGACAATCATACTTACCCTCCCGGGTTTCTTGTAGGTATTAAATGAGTTAGTGTCTAACCTATGAGGCTAGAAGTTCCAAAATTACTGCAACCTATGGATCTTATCTTTCTTTTCTTCCCCCAACCCCCAATTTTTTTAAAAAAAGTTTGAATTAGTTCCAATGTTTAAACATTGAGCGTTCTCACACTTTAAAAAAAATCTACAATTCTGCCATCGCTTAGAAAACCAGAAGCTTTAGCAATACTGTACCCACCTTGTCCGGCGCTAGCGGGGGGCTGGTCTGGAGAAGGGCCGAACCCCAGGGGCGCGGGTCAGCAGGTGCTGCGCGTTGTTCTCCGCCTCCTCTGTTGCCTGGCAACAGCGCGGGCTTCGGGGAGTCTTCCGAGCCCAGCCGCTGCACTCTCACTTTACCTGCCTGCCCAGGTAGGCCTTTGAGCCGGGGACTCCTGCCCTGGCATCTAGCATCATCCCACGGTGCCCGGCTTCTCCTCGGGGGCAGGCTCGGCGCGTTAGTCGCACGAAGGTGGGAAGACGCGATCAGGACGGGGGTGATGGCTCTCTGTCTCTGGGAGATTTCCCTTTGATGGGATTTAGGGGAAGGCCTGTCCTAATCCTGTCACTCTGACCGTGAACAACCCCAGTAATGAGGTGAGGACTTCTTTTGCCGTCTGGGCAAGGGACCAGTCGTGAGTGGCAGTAGCTGTTCCCTGCAGACTATTTCACAGTTCTATTTCCGTCCCTCCCGCCGGGGCAGCCCTCGTTCAGACCAGCACCATTGGCCAGATGCTCAGGAGACCGGCAAACGGTGTTAAAACAACTTTGTCTTTCTTTTCTAATTCGTTTTCTTCCTTTTTACATCTAGTAATTTATTCCAATCACCTTTTTTTAAAATTGAGGTATAACTGCCATAACATTATATCAGTTTCATGATAGCATTTTAATGGTTTCTGTGGGTAGTGTTTGTTTTTTAATTAATTCTTCAAATTTTAGAGGTAATGAATTCACACTTTTTGACTTTTTAGTGTTTTCATTATTATTATCCATGAGAACATCTTTTCAAAAAACAGCTCTTATTATTTTCCAAAATTGATTGATTAACCCTCCCCTAAACCCGCTGCTAAGATGTTTATTTTTTTTCCCCTAAGGACATATTCCCCCAAAAAATACTTGATTAATTTAATAAATAAAAAATATTTTGCTAAGGGAGCTCAGCATTTATATTTATTGACTGACTTCAATTCTTCCCTTCCTCTCAAGTATTTTTCTTCATAAATATTCAAACTTGAGGAGTTTTTTGTTTTGTTTTGTTTTGTTTTTGGTCTTGGTGTNTTGACTGACTTCAATTCTTCCCTTCCTCTCAAGTATTTTTCTTCATAAATATTCAAACTTGAGGAGTTTTTTTGTTTTGTTTTGTTTTGTTTTTGGTCTTGGTGTTTTTTAACTTGTGGTGATTGCTTTGTTTACTTTTAACCCATCTTTCCTTCATTTCTGAAAACTAGGAAATGATCCAGAGAGAACAAGGATCGTCAGTAATCCTGTGATTACTTCTTTTTCTTTCTAAGTTTTCATTCCACATCAATAGTTTCTGCTTATCTCTCGTTTGGATTTTTAGGTGTTGTAAACTTGTTTCTTAGTTTATATACTCTAAACTTCTGAAAGAAAAAAAAAATGATTCTACCCAACTGTATCTCCCATCCATTTTCTACAACTTAAGCTGTCACTTTTAGCTACTGAGTCATAATTTTCTGGGGGGAAGAGAGTGGCTTCTGCTCATCACCTTTTCTCTGGCCTGGGTGGAGGCCAAACGCATTACTAGTTATGGTAGCTATGAGCGTTCCATAGGATATTCCACAAAGACAATCATGTTTCATGCAAGTAAAATGACTTTCTTTTCGATATGAATGCCTTTTATTTCCTTTGCTTCCCATATTGTACTGGCTTAGATCTGTTTAAAGAGTAGTGTTCAGATTTGCTGACAAAGCAAAATCCAACGGTACGCCTCATGAGGAGTCATGCAGTTCTGGAAGTATCTGTAAGTCTGAGATAAGGGTGCCAGCCTGCTTGGGTGGTGGCGAGGGCCCTCTCCTGGGCTGCAGACTGCTGACACATGGCAGAGAGTAGAGAGGGCCACAGTTGTTCCTCCTTGTCTCTGCTGGCTATTTTTCAGTTCTGAAATTCAAGGGTCAGGCAGACAAATCATTGAGTGGAAGAGTAGGGGTGGGAGAGGCTACTCCTAGGCCACAGGCTTGAAAATGGAAATCCAAGTAAGGTAGGAGTGAGCTTACAGTGACCACCACGCTGGATGCAAATAGGCTGAGTAGGTGAACCACCTCAGAATACCCATATGCCCTCGCTAACCAGGGGGCTACTTACATCTGGCACAGTTACCCGCCCCCCAAAAAGAATCCACAAGTTCCCATACTCCCTCACTCCACCCTGTACCTATAGAGCCCCTCACCTCTGCCTCCTGCCAGACGGTCTCTCCTTTGCTCTCCTGCCCGCTGCTCCCTTGCAGTGTATTCCATAAACTTCTGTCTCCTTTTTTCTGCCTCGGGTGAATTCTTTCACCACCAGCTGGCCGCTGGCCTCTACCTGGTTGGTTCGCTTCACGGGGGTTAGGCTGAGCTGCCCTGATAATGGTACACAAATTAGCAAGCTGAAGACAAAATATCAGAGGCATTGACTTCCCAGCACCAAGGAGGACTGGGAAGAAACTCGGAGAGAGATTGCCCAGAGTTTGGAGCTGATGCTGTCCAAAGTTCTGCCTTGTCCTCTGCTGGGCTCCCAGGATGAGCAGGGAATCATGAACGTGCCATTTGGAAATCTGGCTCGTGAAAGTTCAATCTGGGGTGAGCCCCCAAGAACAGAAAAAAAACAGTGCAAGGCCTGGCTGTCTCTGGGGCACTACAGGGTTACCAGACTGACAGAGTCCCCTGCCTTCTGTCCCTGCAAAATAGCAAGTTCCTCGTTCATTTTGTTCTATTTTAATCAAACCATCTGTCCTTGATAAAACCCTACTGGCGCCCTTTTCTGAGACAAATTTCTGTAATGCCTAAGTCTTGGTTAGTGTCATTGGATGCTTAGCAACCCTTTGAAGAATCAGAAAGTCCCCAGTGCTTCCTTAAATAAGGCTTAGCTGACTATTTGCATGTGACAACATCCTCTGGGGTGCTTGCTAGAAATGTAGATTACCTAGGTCTCATCTCAGGCCTCCAATATCAGAATCTTTAGGGTGGGTTCTAGGTACATGTATTTTAAAGCAATCTGATCTTATACTCCCCACACTTACATTCCTCCAGTGATTTCCCGTTGCTTCTAGGAAAAAACCAAACTCTGTGTTTCCATGGCCTCTGAGGTCCTGCCTAGACTGGGCCTTGCCTGCTTAGCTCCCATGAGGCTGTCCCTTCATCTCTCAGTTCATCCCCAAATAGCCAAATTCCCTCCTTTTACAGGACCACATGCTCTTCCCCTACAGGCATGGTTTTCCCTCCCCACTTCACCTGGCTAACAACAAATCATCAGTTAGGCCTCAGCTCAGGAGTCTCCTACTAGAGCTCATCCCCTTATTGCTGTTCTCATACTACTTGACCCCTATTCACTTGCATGAATGATTGATTAATATCTGAATCTCCAACAGACCATACAGTTCTAAATGCTGGGCCAGTGTCTTGTGTTTTCTCCCACTAAATCCACAAAGCTTACCATAATGCCTGACACATAGTAGGTGCTCAATATGTGCTTATTAATTGAAAGAACCATCCTTTCCCCAGTGTGTTCTCATTTAGTCTCATGATTTTAAGCCCCGTCTACCACCTAGTGACCTCCAAATTCATACCTTCGACTCCAATAGGCATACCCCAAACTCAACTCTTGTCTTTCCTCTTTCTCTTTCTTTCTTTCTTTCTTTCTTTCTTTCTTTCTTTCTTTCTTTCTTCTTTCTTTCTTCTCTCTTCTAGAGAGCATGGGCACATGCATGAACAGGGGTGGGGGTGGGGGACAGAGGGAAAGGGAGAGAGAAAGAGAATCTCAAGCAAGCTCCATGCCCAGCACAGAGCCCTATGTTGAGGCTTGAGATCCACAACCCTGATCATGACCTGAGACAAAATCAAGAGTCAGATGCTTAATCAACTGAGCCACCCAGGTGCTCCCAAACTCAACATTATCCCCATCTTTGCCGTCTCATAAGATGGTGTTATCATTCACCCTGTTGCTTAGGGCCTAAACTTGGTGTCATCCTGAACCTTCTTTGTCTTTCACCCATATTTGATCCATCAGCAACCCCCCCCCCAAAGGCTTCCTTTCAAAGTATTTTCAGAAACCTCCATTCACCTGCTCCAGTGCTACCCCTAACGTATCCCGTGCCACCATCATTTCTCAACAAGACCGACTTCTGTGGTCCCCTTCTGAGGGAAACTCCTGGGTTTGTGGAAATAAACAAAGACCACCCGAATGAGAATGCTATTTACTCGGCATTTGCTGTAGCAAGGGAATCAGCCACCATCATGCATGTGTCAGAGACCCAAAGGCAGGTAGGGGAGAGGGAAAGGTTTATACTGAATTAAAGAAAGGCTTTGGGTGTGCTTGATTGGAGGTTTCAGTATGGGGAAGAAGGACTGGGCCGACTAGAAGCAGAGAATCTTATGTGATTGGTTCGAGGAGAATATTTGGCTTTCTTTTGTTGGTCCTGAGTTGGAAGTGGCTGCAGTATTAGGGAAGCTGGTAGTCCCTGGCCACGTCCTGACCATGTGGGGCCAGTTGCTGCAGAGGGTGTGGTTCGGATCCTGAACTGGTTACTGCATGGGTTGTGGATCAGGGTTCTATTTCTACATAGTATGGCCATCGTCTGTTGGTATATTCAGTCTCTCAGGTAGATGTGGACTTCTGTGACCACTTGGGTCTTCTCCCTTTAGTGGGTGTCAGGTGAGCCTTGCCATAAGTTTCAGGGCATAGGAGAGTGAAAATGTAGGTCTGTACACAGACATCTAGGTATCCAGTAAGGCTAATAACATAGTACCCTTTCAAATAGATGGTCTTAAGATATGCATTCACCTGAACCTGGGAGATTGAGAGAGGTCAATAAAGCTGCACTCTGCCTGAGGCTGCCCAGCCTCCTGTGAAGAGTGCGGCTCCTGAGTTGGCCCGGTGCACTTCTGTTTGGCTTCCTCTAGGGATGGTGCTTTCTAGGGAAGGGAGGGCCCTGTCTACTTCTTCAAGTTCTATCTCCATCCAATTTCTGTGTGAGGGAGAGGAATCTGTGGTGGTTTTAAAGCATGTCTACAAATTCTTCGACCCTCCTGCCCGTAAGAGGTGGGGTCTAATTTCTTGCCCTTTTCAAATAGGCCTGCCTAACGACTCACTTCTAACAGAGAGAATATGGTAAAAGTGATGTTTGTGACTTGCAAGTCTAGGTCATGAAAATTAAGAGAGCCTGCTTCTGGATCTCTCTTAGGGACATGCGCCTTTGGCACCCCGAGCCTCCATGTGAGAAGTGTGGCTGCCCTGAAGCCATTGTACCAGAGAGATGGAGGGACCACATATTGGAAGCTATTGCACTGGAGAAACAGGGAGGGATGTCTGAGGAGCCCAGCCGTTGAGTATTCTCAGCCTAGGCACCAAGTCGTATGGAGGAAGAGGCTTTTAAGATGACTCCCGTCCAGGTTTCCATCTGAGTACAAATGCATGAGAGACCCTGAAAAAGAACCACCTAGCCGAGCCTCGTCAGCCCCAGAACCATGAAAGGTCATAATAATAAATTGCAGTTGCATTTTACACCACTAAATCTGGGCTGGCTTGTTACACAGCAATAGATAACTGTTACAGACCTCTTGAGTGCTGCTGAGACGGAGAGCAGGCCAGAGGAGCCACGGGGAATGGCTTCTACCTATGTGGGACCTCACTGTCACACTGTCTGCAGCCTTGCTGAAGGGCAGGTCACTCCCCTGGCCTTGGCAGCCTGGGATTCTTCAAATGTAAATGTCATCAAAATGCTAAATTCCCATAACGAATACAAAGAAACCCTGCTAACCACACATCCCGACAAGGGAGAAATTTCCATGGCACTGGATTACATGTGGTTAAAATTCCAATTCAGGCAGAAATGCTAGGTCTGAGGATAAGGTTTTTCTCCCCCTCCCCTATGGAAGCCATTTTATCTTTCCCTTCCTTGTGAATATGAGATCCCTTTCCTAGTTAGAAAAATAAGCCACCGTGATCTACAGAAGATATCCAGTCCAAATTCTATGCTTAAGGCAAGGAAACAGAGTCTCAGAGAAGTGAGGGGTTATCTCTGAGTTAATAGATGGCTGAGCAGAGTTTAAAGGCCAGGATTTTAGTCTCCCAGTGTCCAATGTGCTCTTCAAGGAAGAAATGTTTAATTTAGATAATAAACCCTTGTAAAGCACTTATGGGCCAAGACTAAGCACTACATAAATACTAACATATTAATTCTTATGATGGCCCTAGGGCTCTTTTAACTGTCATTTTGCAGTGAAAAGAGACAACTGAGGCACAGAGAGCTTAGGAGCCTCTGCCCGGGCACTGGCCTTTTCTTCCCTTTTCCTTCCCTGTGGGATGAGGAATCAGGGGGGCCAAGGTGCTATCCACCTGGAGGCTCTGCTCTATCTTCCAGACCACAGCCAGGTGCCCAGAACTGCAGCGTTCCCTGCCCAAACAGCCCTGAGGGTGTTTCCAGGTCCCACGCAGGCATCCTCCCCAGGGCCGTCCTCCTGAGAGCGGACCCTTAGGCCAGAAGGATGGCTGAGGCACAGCATCCGTGGCTTGAGGGCTTGGGGGGAGCTTGAATGTACCAGCCGGGGGTCCTCACATGGAGTGGGATGGATCTGGGGACAGAGTGGGAAGGGAAGGCAGATGGGGGCTGGCTCATCCCCTACTGCCACCCAACAGGGAATTCTGAAGAGCATTAGAATGCTAAATTTGAACACAGCTTTCCAGTCATCATAAAGGTCTATTTGCCAAGGTTGGAGGATAGAGCTGTTCTATATAACAGCGTGTTAACGTGATTTATAATTTTTCAATATTTAAGCTTATCTGTGTCTACAGGTATATTGGAACCCGCATAAAGTTAGCAGTGAGCAGTGGTTTGCTGGGAGATGTTCAGGGCTGGGCAGTGTGGAGGAAGCCCTGATTTGTAGCTGGCCTCTTTCCACGCATGAATATGCCCACCACAGTGGATTCCTTGGGACGGGTGACAGGCTGCCACCCAGCAGGGAGTGGGAAAGGCTATGCACAATGGGCTCCCAGGAGCCAGACAAGCCCGCCTGCAGCCCATTGCTCGAGGCAGGCCTGACGAGGTCACCCAGCTAGTAGGAGGCAAAGGCAGTCTGGGCCAAGGCAGCCTGGTTCCAGAAGTCTTCCTAATTGCTCCGCTGCTTCCTAGCCCTCTCTTTCCCAGGCTCGCATCCTCAGACCCTGCGAAGTGTGGAGGGTTGTTGCACCCAGTTCTGCTTTGGGTCCTGGGCTCCAGGGGGCTAAGTCCTAGCTTCAGAAGACATTGTCATGGCTGCAGGAGTAGAGGAGACTTTCTGGCTGAAGCAAGGTAGCTATGTCTCCCTCAGTGGCAAAACTTCTTGCCTATGTTGTGGCTTTCTTAACTTTCCAGTTTATTCCAGCTCTCAGAACTCCTAGAGTTTCCTGGCTCCTGCCTGCTTGCTTTGCCTTTCCTGTCTCAGCTCAGTGGCTGTTATTTACTTGTCCCCTTGGCTCGTCTGACCACAGCCCACTGGGGCCGCCAAGTCCTGGGTAGGCGTTCTGTGCCGTGGACACTGGGGGCTTGCATGGTTTAAGGGGCCAGTTATTTCCTTATTAAGTAGATATTCACATGGGGAGGAGTGCATATAAAATACTTTGACCTTATGAAGGGATTCCATTCTTGAAAATCTTGGGAACTCCCTTTCTAGACATTTCAGCTTTTACCAACTATTTTAGGGGAAAATTAAATTCTAATGCCTGAAGCATCCATTGTATATAATAAATTCACTTCTCTTCTGTGCATCTAGAATGCTACCATCCTTGGGAAAAGCAAAGAAATAGTGCTTCTCATAGTTCAGTGGGTGCACAGATCACCGAAAGATCTTGCCAAAATGGAGCCTCTAAACCAGTAAGTCAGAGATGCAGTAGTTCCCCAAGTGTCAGGGTCGGTGCAGCCATTTCAGCAGTGCCTGGGAACTTCCTAGAGCTGTAAATTCATGCCAGACCTACTGAATCGGAAAGTCTGGAGGTGGGACCCAGCAACCGTATTTTAACAAACTTCCAGGTGATTTTGATGCAGCTAAAGTTTAAGAACCACCGTTCACAAGTCTTACTGCAAATCTGAACGTGCTCTAAGAACACGGGACCCCAAGGAGATAAGGCAGTTCCTGAAAATGGGGAGGAGAAGCAGGGGAATGTGGTAGTGGCCTGGCAGTGTGGTAAGTTCTCGGGCCTGAACTGGGAGTCAGCCTTGTTCTGACTGTATTGCATCACAATGGTGCTTGTATTTTGCCACCAGTTAAAATTTCTCATGGCTCCATGGGTTCCCAGAGCTATGTTCCACTCCAGCCTCCGTTCCAGAGGTGACCAGTAGCTTCCTGTGATTGCTTTTCAAGCGCTTCCTGCAGAGAGATATGAGCCTCCTGTTGGCCTTCCCCATTTGCATGTAGAATGTCTTCTGATTTCCAGCGCTTGGTCTCCCGGCTTCCCCTCTTCTTCCCCTCTTCTTCCCCACACCGTGACCTGCATGCTAAACAGAGCCCAGAGGGAGCACATTAAATGCATGGAGAAGTAATGCCACAAAGGCCAGCAGGATTCCCAACCAATCTCATTATACGATCTTTTTTTAAAATTGAAGTATGATTGACACGCAATATCCTATTAGTTTCAGGTATGATTTGATATTTTTATACCTTATGAAATGATCCCCATGATAAGTCTAGTTACCATCTGTCATTGTACAAAGTTATTACAATATTATTGGCTACATTCCCTATGCTGTACTTTATATCCCCATGACTTATTTATTTTATAACTGGAAATTTGTACCTCTTGATCTCATTCACTGATTATACCTGCCTCCCCCAACCTCCCCTACCTTTGGTTGCCAACAGTTTGTTTCTTTTATCTGTGAGTCTGTTTCTGTTTTTTTTTGTTCATTTGTTTTTTTAGATTCCACATATAAGTGAGATCATATAGTATTTGTCTTTCTCTGACTTATTTCACTTACCATTATACCCTCTATGTCCATCCATGTTGTCACAAAAGGCAAGATTCTATTCTTTTTTTAATGAATGAGTACTATTCCTTTGTATTGAATGTGTAATATTCCACATCTTCTTTATCCATTTATGTACCAGTGGACACCTAGGTTGCTTCCATAACTTGGCTGTTGTAAATAATGCTGCAATGAACATAGGGGTGCATATATCTCTTCGAATTAGTGTTTTCATTTTCTTTGGCAAATACTCAGAAGTAAATTGCTGGATTATATGGTAGCTCTCTTTTTGATTTTTTGAGGAACCTCCATACTGTTTTCCACAGTAGCTGCACCAATTTACATTCCCACCAACAGTGCACAAGGGTTCATTTTTCCTACATATCCTCGCCAACACTTATTATTTCTTGTCTTTTTGATACTGGCCATTATGACTGGTGTGAGGTGATATCTCATAGTAGTTTTGATTTGCATTTCCCTGTTGATGAGTGATATAGCGCATGTTTCACGTGTCTGTTGGCCGTCTGTGTGTTCTTCAGAAAAAAATGTCTATTCAGGTCCTTTGTCCATTTTTTAATCAGTTTTTTATTTTTATTTTTTTTGATACTAGTGAATCCATACTCCTGAGACCCTTCAATATATTGCAAAGCTATAATGGCTAAATTTAGGACCCCCATGGAACTCAGCAGTACGAGAATATAGTCAGGAAAAAATTCAGCTTCTGACAGAGGGGTGCTGGGAGAATGGAGTTTGTCTTCTATTCTGGAGGAAATACCTTGAGTTTGGTAGCCCAGGCTGTAGGTGCCTTGAAGGCTGCGTACTGTGAAGATCGAAGATCGAAGATCGTTGGCTCTCTGCCTGGGGGGTTTTGTCTGACTGAAAGAGCATGCTTACAACTGTCAGGAGATAATGTCCCTAGGAGCAACACTCAACCAACTGACAGGTGGGCAATTAGGAGATAAATACCCTCTTTGTCTCACCTCTTGGTTGGGACATCTCTGAGGAGGGTCCTGCTCTGCTCGGAGGCACCCCAGTAGAACCGCCCTCCAGTTACCTACTGTGGGTACTGGCTTAGTAACACACCCCCTTAACACTTTCTTTCTCTTCCCTGCACTTTCTTACTGCTTTGCTGGTGTTTTCTCAGATCACCTCTCAAATAAACTACTTGTCCTTGAATCTTTGTCTTGGGGTCTGCCTCTGGGAATAGCCAAACTAAGACAAGGATAGCCACAATGTTTTAGGTGGGATGCCCATTAAGGGAAAGGGATAGCTTTCATTCTTTCTTAGCAACAAAAAGCAAACCACTACCTTCAGGAAAACAGCATCAATGAGTTCATTCATCCATTTGTTGCCAAGCATTATTGGGCACGTCCTCTCTACCTGGAGCCAAGGGTAGGTCTAGAAAAGTTGGGGCATGATTGTGAAAGGCCCGGAATACAAAGCTAATGTATTTGAACTGTGTTGTATCAAGAGGAGCAAGGGGGTGATATAGTCAGAGCTGGGCAGTGGGAAGCTAAATCTGGCTTTACGGTATGAGCTGGAGGGTAAAATTGGGCTAAGGAGGCTCATTACAAAACCTCTGGAATATATTTAGTGCATGTGCTGAAGAACACTTTTCCAAAAGTTAAATACATGACCTTCATACAAATATCAAATAAACACATCAAAGCTTTTATTCCACTCATTGGGAACCATAATATGCTAAAACTAATTCAAAGGAGAATTTGAAGAATAGAGTTTTACACCAGTCAGACCAAAAAAAAAAAAGAAAGAAAGAAAGAAAGTCAAAATGAGTTTGTTCATAAATGTGAAATTGGTTAATATCCTACAAACAAAGGATTTGGGGGATTATCATTTTTTGCCAACAGAAATCAGTTGTCTCACTATCAGATGAGGTTTGCATTTGTCAGGCATCAACGGCATTGCTACTGGTTTCCTACAAGGTGGCCTCTGTCCCTGCAGGGCTGTAAAAAATTCTGGTCAATAGGAAGCCAATCAAAGGTGCCCTCCCAACATGCTCTGAAACAATACCCAATAATCTCTCTCTTTTTTAAAGATTTTATTTATTTATTTATTTATTTATTTATTTATTTGACAGAGAGAGAGAGCGTGCACGTGAGCATAAGCAGGGCGAGGGAGAGAGGGAGAAGCTGACTACCCGCTGAGCAGGGAGCCCGATGCGGGACTCAATCCCAGGACCCTAAGATCATGACCTGAGCCGAAGGCAGATGCTTAACCGACTTTGAGCCGTGCAGGCGTGCCCCCTCATAAACTCTTTTGCTTAGTTTTAAATTTAGGTAATTTTTCTAGACAGTCTCCCACTTTGTGATCATAAATAATCTGCAGAGATTATTTTTGATCACAGCAAAGGCTGCTCTCATTAGGTTTGGCCCGATAATTTATGAGGCACAGTTAGAGTGTTAAATGACCATCCAGGTTGCCTTGGGCTTGCTTTGCAAATCTAGAGCCAGGCCGTATGGGCAACTGGACTGCGTAGGAGTCGCAATTGGACTTTGAGAAATATTACTTTCTTTCCTATCTTGAGGCTTGGGAACCAAGCCCAAGAAAGTCTACCCACCACATTTAACCTGGAGAACCTGTAAAGTTGGTAAGTTCTTCTCTTCTTGAGATCCTCTCAACTTTTTAGACGTCCTGGCCTGCCCTGACATGAGCTTCGTTACCACCTGGGAGACTGGGGTCCCATCAACCAGGCAGCAGGCCAGTCTTCCCAGGAGACCTTTGAGGGCATTGGCTCACGTGTAAAGTCAGACCCTTAGCAGGGGGTCTGTCGTCTGTGACTGGGTATCGAAACGGCTTCTAGGTATAAGATGTAATAGTTCTTTCAGGTTGTGCAGGAAAACCTGACATGCCTCCTCGAAATCTTCCCAGTTTTCAAAACTCAAGAGGTGCTTTCAGGTGTAAGCAGCTCCTGTTTTCTCCTCTGTCTGCAGTAATCCCAGAGGCAAGGAGATATCGAGGGTCTAGACACCCATTTAGAACTTGAGGAGGGCGCATGGAAATCCGCAAACTGAGAGCTCAGTGAAGGGCCCTGCGCAGGAGGTACCGTGAGGCTCAACTGTTGCAATGGTCCCATCTTACCAGTCTTTGACTGTGAGTAGGTGGCATTTACATAAATTATATCGTAATGTAAATCATGTCTTGAGTTGAGGGGAAGGGGGAAAAATATCCATTTAGAGTTGTAGGGACCCAGCTGTTGCTCACATGGGACATTCCATGCCATTGCTCTTCAAAGGGCCCGGGGAAGCACCAGGAACCCCAGCAAATGCTGGGGTCCATCCCACAGGCTGCTCTATGCTTCCAGATGGCAACATAAATAGCAATGAAAAGGGAGTGTTCAAATGAGAGATCTGAGAACTGGTCATTAGAAGAGACAGGGCAAAGGTCTTCCGCCATTTTCTAGCAATTTTGCATCCACCGTGGAGAGAAGTCGGCATGGCATTTTGCAACCTGGAGTGTAGTAGGAAAAAAAAGAAGTACTATGCCATCAGAGAAACTGTGGTTTCAGTTCCCTCTGTACATTTATTTTCTTTATCGCAGCTGCATCTGTACCCACCTTGCTGTGGAACAGCGTAATTAACCACTGGGGTTCAGAAAGAGGTGATAATTTTCAGTGTATTCTCAGCTCATTATCAGTCAACATTTTAGCCTGAAAATGGTTTTCCTTCTTCCTGTCACAGCAACTCTCAGAAATGGATTTTGCTGGAAGCCATCTATTTTCATCACTCTGATTGCTTTATTTATGTTGCAAATCACTGATTTGGTGTTTGGGAAATTGCCATGTTTGGGCAGCAACGCTTTTAGTTAATGGATTGATGAGTTTCAAACTTATTTATAAAATGCATTTTTTTAAAGGTCCTTAGAGTTCCAAATCATCATTCAGGATAGTGATATGTTCAGATAGTGATAAACAGTGAACTCTTTTATCATTTACTTCAACTCTTGATGTCAAATCAAAACTGAAGACCATATTTACCTAATGGCTATTCATGAACATTTTGGTACTTGCCTTAATAACCAGGTTGGATAAACCAGTCTTCTCTCTAAATCAAAATCCAAATACCTTCTTCCTTGAACACCCGATCTTGTTGAATGGGATGTAATGAGATAGAAATCAAAGTTGAGTGCTGATTTTGGTTCTGCTGTGACTTGGTTATAATCACATCTTGACCTTTTGTGGCTCCATTTCTTACCAATGGATTAAGAAGTTTGATTAGATGATGACTTTTGTTTGCTGTTGTTTTTGTTTTAAGCAACAGAGTTTTTCAAATGAAATTCTACTTGGAATTGTACCATGTAAAGCAGTGTATTGGTTTTCTAGCGCTGAACAACAAATGACCCGGGAACTTAGTGGCTTAAAGCAACAGTGATAGCTTTATTATCAGTTTCCATGGGTTGAGAGAATTTGGAGGCAACTTGGCTGAGCGGTTCTGTCTTGGTTTACTGAAGGCTTGACTGGGGCAGCAGGATACAAGGATTCCACTTCTAAGGTGGCTTTCTCCTGCAGCTGGCGGGGTGAGCTGGCTGTTGGCCAAGGGCCTCAGCTTTTGTTTTTTTTCCCCCTCACTGGAGCATCTCCACAGGGTTGCTTGAGTGTTTCCACAACATGGCAGCTACCTTCCCCACCCCACCCCCGAGACTCTTTCAGCCCTACCTTCTTCCAACCTTCCCCCAGATACAACTTGGCCCCCCTCGCAAGCAGCAGGCAGCAAGCTTGCAGCCCCGCCCCCCAGCAGGGTGAAGGTGGGGCACAGGTTGGGGATGGGTGGCTCCTTGTTAGGATCTCCCACACATTTGCTGTTTTGTTTCAGGGAAGCCCTCGGCCCCCTTCGGATGCTTGGGAGGTACTGGCAAATATTTCTCTTCCTTGACATCACATCACGGGCCTTCTGTTCCCCTTTCTAGTTGACTTGGGCAGACGAGCAAATTGTGGGCAAGGGCTCCGGGTTCTTTCAGAGCCAGTGTAAACTGCTATCTGCTCAGCGCGTGGTCCGTTCCAAGCAAGCCATGCTCACAATCTCCTCCCTTCTTTAGGACTTTCCTGTAAGGGCAGGACTGCCATCCCCGTCTTGCTGGGGAGGAAACGGGTTGCTGCTTCTTGCAGCTGCCAGGGGCAGGCTTTGAACCCAAGGCTGTCTTGTCCTTCCACTCTAGCTGCTGCCCTCAAAGCCAGGGCGCGGGGGTGCAAGAGCGCCTGGCTCCGAGCACCCCCAACAGACCAGGTTCAGCCGCTCGCCACTGACAAAATGCAAAGGCATTGAAACGGATGGTGGTAAAACAGGAAAGGAATTTATTTCAGTGAAGCCAGGACCAGGAAGACAGGGGACTGACGTCTCAAAGACTGTCTCCGAGGTGCTGAAATCCTCCCAGGTTTACATAAGGAAAGGGTGGGGCTGCGGTGGGTGGCTGCCTGCAGGTGGGCAGTGAAGGTCGTCTCAGAGTCAGTCACGGGTGGGGTGGGGTCTGGCTGGCTCAGGGCAGTCTGTGTTGCTCGAGAGGGTGGTTTTGGTTCCCATCAGGGGATGCTTTACCCTCAGAGTCTTCTGCCTGAACCAAGAGAACCAACTAGAAAGTTCAAGGTCAAAATGGAGTCCTCTTCACATCCAGCACCTTGGAAGACAGTGTTCAGAGGGGGGACTAGGTTGGTGTTTGCTGGGAGAAGTGGGAAGTGAACACACAGGAGGGGCCCTGTGACAGCTGCGTTTCTTCACTCTGGCCTCTGTCACCAGGCATGGGAAAGAAGCGGGGGTGGGGGAGTGTCTGTTTGGATGCGGGGGGTGGCCCAAGATGGTCAGACCCTCGCCCCCGCCCCCTTGCCCCCAACAGCACAGAAAAACTAAACAGGTTCGCTTCCAGGCAGAGGGACGATGTGAGGGTCTCCCTGCCTGGCCAGCAAGGACTTTGGGGGAATGTGGTCTTGCTGCTCTGCTCGAGGGTTAATAAGTCCCCATGTTTTTCTCCCTCCAGGTGGCTGCTCTGCAGAGATTTTCATTAGTATGCAAGGCCTGGTCGCATTAAGTATTGATGTCAGGAGCATTTATTTTTACCCTTGTTGTTGGAGGAGGGAAAAGGTTAGGTCCTTGCAGAGTCCATTCATATGCATGATTCCCTCCAGCCCTGGGCAACCCACCCTGTGGTTCTCCAGCCTCAGCTCTCTGAGTCTGGTCCTCACGGGAGAGGAAGGTAGAGGCAGCCCCAGTCCTGGAGAATTTTCTCTGCCCCCCCACACAGGCACACAGGCACACAAGCTCCCAGGTGACCCTGGGTGAGGCAGGGTCTCTTCCTCCTGTAGGATTCTTTAAGGGACTTGGTGGAGGAGGCCAGGCTCTGCTTGTCCCGGATCCTGGCTCTCCTAGTGCAGGGCCATGAGCACCCAGTAGGAGGCCACCAGCCAGTTTCCAGTCAGGCCGAGCCAGCACCACCTGGAAGGCTCAAGTCCTCCAAAATCCTGACTTCCTCCACACTTCGTGAGAATTTTATTGTTTTTAAGATTTTGTTTATTTATTTGAGAGAGAGAGAGCATGAGCAGGGGGAGAGGGCGAGGGAGAAGCAGACTCCCCACTGAGCAGGGAGCCCAACTCCGGGCTGGATCCCAGCACCCTGGGATCATGACCTGAGCAGAAGGCAGACGCTTAACCCACTGAGCCACCCAGCACCCCAGTTTGTGAGAATTTTAAATGCATGTTTCTCCTGTTATCGCTTGCTCTGGTTTCCTGCTTCTGCTGATTTCTGGATCCCATTTTGGCTCCTGTGGCCGTTGCCTTCTCTCTGCCCTGCATGTGCCCAAACATCAGACCCGGCTTCCTTTCTCTGCTTCCCCCAGCACCACTCACACTGGGTGAAATCTTTGTTACTACAGATTTGTAGATGACTGTAGGTCGGGGTGGGGGGCCCTTGGACCAGCATAGCAAGTCAGTCAGTACCAGACACTGGGCAGCCTTGTTCCTAGAAGGCCCTCAGCCACACCTGTCCCCTGTACCGTGCCTCTCACTGTCTTGCTTGGCTTCCAATCAGCTCGTCCAGTTTCTCTTGTTCTGTCCCCTTCCCTTCCTCCCTCTGGGGCTCCCACAGAAGCTCAGAGTTCTTCCAACTTTACATGCAGAGCAATTTCACTCTTCAGTTGTGCCCTAGTTTGGCCTAGAGTGTGTACTGAGGGTTATCTTTCCACAGTGAAATGAATTTTAAAATATATAAGTAAATACCGAAATCCATGTTCTCCCTAAGACCTCCCAAAGCTAGTATTAAACTAACGGTCATTACTTGAACCCTAACCGCTTTAGTAAGGGTTTGCTGGCTGTGCCCTAAGGTAGTTACCCGTCTGGCTTCCTGCCCAGGAAAAGCACAGACCTGGGTCCGTCGTTTACGACTCACAGAGAACACTTCACTTCTGACACTCTGGCCACCACATGTGGGAGTTTCCCCCACACCAACCAATTCTCTGTGACACCGGCTGGGTGTCCTACAATTCAGTTCCATCCTGACACTAAACAGAGTTAGCGCAGACCCCACAGGTTAAAGGCTCAGTCCACGAGGCAGCCCTCATTTCAGACGTCAGTCCCGCGCAAGGAGGGATCCCCAGGTTACCCACAACTTCTGTCCAACTTTCCTACATAGTGGGGGTTCCCAGGATCCCCTTCTTGGACTCCATCATTTTCTAGAACAGCTCAGAAAACTCAGAGAAACACGTGTGCTAGTTTATTATATAATAAAAGATATGATAAAAGATACAGATGAACTCCATTTCCAACCTCTCTCCCCTCTCCTGAGAATGGGGGGTGGCATTAAACTTCCAAGCTTCTAATCCCTGCTTGTGATAATATGTCTTTCTGGTGACCAGCCCCCATCTAGGAGCCCACCACGAGTCACTTCGTTAGAACACAAGTACTCCTATCCTCTGGGAAATTCTGAGCTTGGTGTTGGGAACTGGGGTCAAAGACTAAATATTAGAACAAAAGCTTTTCCTAGCACCCCTATTTATAAGGGTTTTAGGGGCTCTGTGTCAGGAACCAAGGGCAGAGACCAATACATATATTTCTTATGATTTCACACTTCTGGATACAGAGAGACCCAAATCTGAGTCTTGGCTCCACTACTTACTTGCTGTGAGACTTTGGGCAAGTTACTTAATTTTCTTTTTTTTTCCTTTTTTTTTTTTTAAAGATTTTATTTATTTATTTTTTTGACAGAGATAGAGACAGCCAGCAAGAGAGGAAACACAAGCAGGGGGAGTGGGAGAGGAAGAAGCAGGCTCACAGCAGAGGAGCCTGATGTGGGGCTCCGATCCCATAACGCCGGGATCACGCCCTGAGCCGAAGGCAGACGCTTAACCGCTGTGCCACCCAGGTGCCCCAAGTTACTTAATTTTCTGAGCCTCAACTCCAACTATAAAATGGAGATATTAATGACAAACACCTTGTAGGGTTCCCATGAAGATTAAAAGGGAAAATACACATAGATCCTACTGTCTGCTGTTTAATGAACACTCAATATGTAGGTCTTTTATGTGAATCACTGTGTGAAGCTGAATGGACAGTGAGATTTTTGCCAAAAGAAGTTAACTAATGCTATTAGCATATGCCATTGCGAGTCCCAGACTTCCCTGCATTAGCTCACTGAATCCACACAGTAACTGTCCAAGGAGAGATGGTTATCTGCCTCTCCTAGATGTAAAAATTCAAGTAGTTTGCCGAATGCCACACAGCGGGAAGGCAGGAGGATTCAGACTGTGTTTATTTAACTCCCTTGGTGTTTATCAGCTCGAAGCCTGATGAAGCAGGGGGAGAAAGCAGGACGGGGTGGGGGGAAAAGGAGATCTGGGGTGTCTGACTGATGAAGCCACAGCCAGCCTGGTCCCTGGGAGCTCTCAGCAGGGTTGTTTCTTGGCAATAGATAATTTTCAGCAGAGCAAAATTGAACCGATATTACCCAGGATGAAGATCAGTGTTAAGAGGGTTGTATCATTTAGGAACTGTATTTTCTAAGTATCAGAGACCACTCTTACCCCCCGCCATCTCCCAAAACAAATTTGAGTCTGGATTTTTCTCTTGCATGAAAGAGACCTGAAGATCAGCAGTACCCATTTCTATATCCTACTCCACAATCTAATCAGGATACTTTCCTAGCACCTGGTCTCCAGCTCAGAATCCCTTCAGGTTCTAAGATGGTTGCTGAAGCTCCAGCCATTGCATCCATGTTTCAGAAAGGAAGTAAAGGTAGAAGGTGTGTCCCCCACAGCACCAGTCTCTCCCTCTTAAAGGGATTTCTCAGAAACACCACCCAACAGTTCCTCAAAACATGAAACATACAATTACCCTATGATCAGGCAATTCCACTTCTAGATATATACCCAAAAGAACTGAAAGCAGGAACTCGAAGAGCTGTTTGTGCACCACTGTTTATAAGAACATATTCGCAATAACTCCAAAGGTGGAGTTAGCATAGACCCCACAAGGTAAGGGCTCAGTCCCACAAGACTGGCCCCACCTCAGATGATAGCTGAAGTCCTGGAAGGCCACCTGTACTACTCGCTAGCTACAAATCGTGGGTCCCCACTTACCTCCTCTTCAGACTAATCATTTGCTAGAATGGCTCATTTTACATGTTTACCGTTTACTGGTTTCTGTTAAAAGAATACAACCCAAGAACAACCAAATGAGAGAGATGCATAAAGCGAGATATGGGGCTTCCATGTCCTCTTTAGGCCTCCCAGCCCCTGAGATGGTCACCAGCCCAGGAGCTCTTGGAATCTCCTTGTTCAAGAGTTTTTATGGAGCTCAGTCTCCATCCCCTTCCCCTCCTTGGAAGTGGGGCTGGAGCTGAGAGTTCCCACTCGCTGATCACTTGGGCTTGCTGGTCACTCGCCCCATCCTCAGATTGTCTAGGGACCCCACCCTCAGTCACCGCATTCACAGGAACTCAGGTGTGACCAAAAGAGGCTGGTTATGAATAACAAAGGTCACTCTTATCACTTGGGAAATTTCAGGGATTTCAGGAGCTCTGTTGCAGGAAGGACCGCATACACATTTTACTGTACCACAAATATTGTACGCTGGTACAGGGATGTCTGGTGCCACTTCTCTGTCACTGAATAACTTTTCTTTTGCTTGCTAAGATTTTAAAAAGTTTGCACAGTTCTGACGCTAAAGAGAATGGATTCTGGAACCTGACTGCCTGGGTTTGAACCCCACCCCATCAGCGTCTGTGCGGTCAGGGAAGCGATAGGATCTTCCCGGTCGTGGTCGGGGAAATCAGGCTGTCCGTGGAAACACAGTCCGGCACGTAATGCGCGCGAGAGACGAGTGCGAGTTAGGGAAAGAGCTATTTATGTTTCATTGGCTCTTTAAGGCAGCCAGAATTTAGTGTTCAAACGTGCATCTCTCTTTCTAGTAGTATTTGCAGTAGTAACTCTATCAGTGTTTACAAGTCAGATGTGTGTTTTTGGTGTGACAAACCAAGTGCATTTTCCTCCTTTGATTCTGCATGTTTGTAAACAGCACTGTTTGAAGCAGAATGCCATCACATGAATTCAAATAGCCTATACTTCTGTATATGAAAATTGTAAAAAAAAAAAAAAAAAAAAAAAAAAAAAAAAAAAAAAAAAAAAAATCAAAGCATAAATCTTTTATTTATTTTCCATTATTCTGTGCCCATTGCTAGTGGGTATACATACAGACTGGGGACATATTGCTTCTATACAAAAAATTTTATATTATCAACCATGAGCTTTATAATTGCCTTCCCTCTGTGGAACGATTGCCATGTCAGCATGATATGGAAGTGTGTATCGTAATTTATTAAGTGATAATTTAGTAATTTATTTATTTAGCGATTATTTTTGTAGCTTTTTCATGGTAGTATCAGTAAAGATACCTGTATTTTTTTCTTTTCTTTTCTTTTTTCTTTTTTTAAGTAATCCCTACACCCAGTATGGGGCCCGAACTACGAGCCTGAGATCAAGATGCCCGCTCCACCAACAGAGCCAGCTAGGCTCCCCAGTAAAGATACCTGTAGCTACCTCAAAACCCCAGGCACTTTATGTACGTGGTCTTATTTAACCTTTACAACATGAGGAGGGAGAAGGCCTCCCCAGGATAGTGATGGCGCAGAGGCACAGAGAAGTTCAGTACTTACTCAGGATCTCACAGTGGGCAAGCAGCAGAATTGGGATTGAAAACCAGGCCAGTCTGATGGTAAAGCCCCAGGTCCAGGCTACTCTACCACACGATTTCTGATTCCTTCCAGGCCTTGTCGTACCTTCCTTGCCCTCACTCCATCTTCGTGGCTTCTCCCCTCAACCTCTTTGATGATGCCTTGAGTTTTATTTTTAACATGGGGTAAATACGAGGGACAGATGGAGGAGAAGAACTGGGGGTAGATAATGCTTGAAAACCAGGCTTTGATTTGTATTTTTTGGAGGAAACTGCTTATTAATCATATTTCCTGTAGGTTCAACAACTGTATAGGCAAAAGAAAAACAATTAAGATTCAAAAGTTAAAAGAAAAGAGAATATACAGAAATTATCCATCCATCTAATTAACACATCGCACACAGATTTGTGACAAGCACTCTTCCAGGTCCTGGCACGGTCTGGGGTGGGGCCCAGGGAGACGAAGGGAGAGACTTGCAGTAGAGAAGGAGGAGATAATCACACTTTTAGATCCTGACGAGGGCGATGAAGAACATAAAAGGCCGGGGAAAGTGACGAATGTGTGGCCTTCCCAGGTCCAGTCAGGACAAGCCCCCGGGGGAGCTGGTGGTGCAGAGCTCTATTGCTCTGATTGTAGCTTCTGAAAGCAAAGGAAAACCCTGGGAAGAAAGAAACACTCCGAATTCCTAATGGTGGGTGGGTCCATTAGAGAGAAGAGTGTATGATTTTTTTTTTTCCTCTTCTAGTCTCTATTTTACAAAGTTTTTGTAAAATGCTTACATATTTTAACTATTTAACTATTCGAAAGAGAAAGAACAGTTGGTTGAAGGGAACCCAGACTCCTCCTGGTCACAGCATGGCTCACTGCCTAGGAGGGACGTTTTTGCTGTTCACACTAGCCTGGGGAAGGGGTAGGTCTCAGAGGAACAAAGCGTTTTTGTTCTGTTGGAAGTTTTGGTTCCTCAGCACCTGACAGCACTGAAGTTAGGTGAACTCTGGGATTGTTTGAGAAAAGGAAAGGAATTTTTGCAAAAGCCTTCAGGCCCCGGTGCTTCCAGCCCCTTCTAAACGGACAGCCCTCAGTAATGTCAGCTTACCCTGGGCCAACCCGGGACAGGTCTTCCCCCGGGCCTTCCTCTCCTGTCAGCCCCAGGTGCCATGTTTGCCTAACGGAACACTGGAAGTTTGCATAGGCCATGACATTTCAAGAAAGGTCACTTCCCTGAAGGCATTCCCTGAAAACCACTTCTACTCCAAAAATGGTCTCTCCACCCCTGCCAAGAAATGCGAGTCTGGAGCTGAGGGCTTCTGGGTTCATGTGAAGCCACGAACTTACTGCCTCCTGTTGGGTGGTGACCCACATCACCCAAGGACAGGTCAAGAGTAGAAATGCTGGCAAAGAACAGGCTAAAATCCGCCTTGCTGCGCCATACTCATTTATCTGTCTTTCTGTGTCTCGCCCCCATTTGTGTGCTCCCTGGTGGGCTGTTCCCCAGCTCCCCCAACTCTGTGACCCGACAGGAAAGAAGTTGGGAAGACAGTTTCTCAGCTCCACATCCCGCTTCTGCTGGAAGCCACAGCCGAGGGAGAGAAAGGTGCCCCCTACGCCCCACATTAGTGTCCTAGGGCAGTCGTAACAAGTCACCACGAAGCTGGGGGCTGACACAGAAGTGCATTCTCTCACAGTTCTGGGGCAACTGTCTGACTCAGGGTGACAGCAGGGCAGCGCTCCCTCGGAGGCTCTAGGGAGAATCGGTTCCTTGCCTCTTCCAGCTTCTGGGGGCTGTTGGTGTTCCTCGCCTCGTGGCTACATCACTCGGGTCTCTGCCTCTGTGGTCACACTGCCTTCTCCTCCTCGGCCTCCCTCTTGTAAGTACACGTGTGATTGCATTTAGGGTTCACCCGGACAATTCAGGAGAATCCCCTCATCTTAAGGTCCTTACTGTAATCACATCTGCAAAGTCCTTTCTGGCCGCGTAATTAAGATTAGGACCCTTCTATCTTTTTTTTTATATATATATAAAGATTTCATTTATTTGAGAGAGAGAGAGAGAGAAGGAGCAGGGGGAGAAAGGCAGAGGGAGAGGGAGGCTGGATCCCAGGACACTGAGATCGTGACCTGAGCTGAAGGCAGATGCTTAACTGACTGAGCCCCCCAGGTGCCCCAGACCCCCGCATCTTTTGAGGGGCTGTTTTTTTACCCTACCACACTCCCCAAGAAAGAATGCTTCCCTGCTGCTATGTGGGGGCATTAACACTAGCTGCTCCGAGGCTCTGCCTTGAGCAGAAAGGCTTCCTTTATTAACACTGAAGGGGTATTTAGGGAAGAGGCAGGTGACAGGGCGGGTGGGGGGCTGGCGCTCAGAAAGCAGGCATCTCTTTAGGAGAAGATTATAGAATGGCCCAAAATAGGACAGAAAAATATGAGAGGTGGGAGCAGAGGACAGAACAAAGGATGAGGCAGAGGGCTTGAGGGACAGGAGGGAGGAAGATTCCATGCCTGCTCATGGTCTGGGAAACAGCGAGGCAGGACTCTGCAGACACTAGGCCACTTGGAGACCCCATCCCCTGTGTGCAAACGACAGCACTAAGCTAGTTGGGGGCACTTTTTGGTTAAATGAACCTCCTTCTAAAATATTGTAAAAGGGCTTGTAAATAGGATGACTCGGATCTTGGGGGATGAGTAATAAAAGGCCATGCTCCCAACAGGAATCTGTTCCTTTCTGTTCAGAGACGTTCAAAATGCCACTTTCTTCCACTAGAAGCCTGTGCCTCTGAAGATGACACCCCCATTCCTGATTCTTCTTTGCTCCTTATTTTCTCCCTCAGGACCTCTCAGTTCTACCTCAAACTCCTCGTCCCTTCCCTAGATTTTAGCACCGCTCAATGTCACCACTGGAAAGACCCCCTGCACGATCGAGGCCATCACCTGAAACCACGTGTGAGCAGTCCGCCATCGTCCATGTTCACAAACTTCAGGGGAAGGAGTCAACCCAGTGTGGGGATTTTGCTCAGCAGTGTTGAGCTGCTGGAGCCAGGCCTGGGGAAGACGGCCAGGCCAGCTCCGCCCCAGCGAGGTCAATGCTTCTGAGATAAGGCGTCTGAGCTAGAAGAGGAAGTAGTGATCAGAAAGGAGGGATCTGAAATCAGGAATGTGGAGGTCTAGTCAACCGTTATATGTTAAGTGGTTACTATGTGCTAGGAGAATTCTATGATCGGGGCCTTAGTAAATCTTATCTAGAAGGAGGGAGGACGAGAGCAAGGCTAGTGCTGGTCTTGACAGAGAAGCAGCGGTCACTACTCTCAGCCAGGAGAGCGGGATGTGTGGCCATCTTCGTAGTTTGGACAGTGTTCATGTGTTGTGTGCGTCCAGACACGTTTGTAGGGTGCTTGGTTTTGTCTCTCCATCGGGGTCGCAGAGAGGCCCAGTCTTCTGCAGATGCTCCATGCACGTGTTAGTTTTGATGGGGGGACACCAAGCCAGGCTTCGGGCCTCAAGGCCTGCTTTTCTCTCTTTCACCCCACCCAACTGACCAATGTTAAGAGAAAGAAAATCCCAGCTTTCAGTAAACTGAGTCTGCAATTGTGACATTCCCGAGAAGGGTTAACAAATTTCCCAAGCTCCCAACAGCAGACATACGATGACTTTTGAAGACGAATTAAAATTTCATGTCAAAACCATTTAAATGCAAGAGCAATGAAAC
This sequence comes from Ailuropoda melanoleuca, assembly GCF_002007445.2. Classification (NCBI taxonomy): domain Eukaryota; kingdom Metazoa; phylum Chordata; class Mammalia; order Carnivora; family Ursidae; genus Ailuropoda; species Ailuropoda melanoleuca. Next base: position 16,466,686 of record NC_048223.1, on the reverse strand, counting down.
ACTTGAATTTCACTTATTATAGGTACAGTCTAGAGACAGGTAGTCCCAGAAGCTGACCTACTTTAAAACTGCGATAATCTTTGGGGGGATTATCTCCTGGATACTAAATAATTTACTTCTAAATTCTATTACAGTTGCTGGTTTTTTATTAACGACATACTTCCTATTCTCATAACAGTGAATATATAGTGACCTCCCAACATTATAGCTATTTTAGCAAATGAATACATCTGGAATAAATGATTCCCAAATTCATACTATTCAGGGTAAAAGCAAATAATATAGTGTTCATGCCCCAAGGAAGGTATCAGGGCCCTAGTTGCCAGGCTCACCAGGCTGGAGTGGGAGCACAAAATGCTGGTCCTAGGCCTCTAACCTAAACTCCCGGCTTCAGCCATATGAGGGACTTCCCTCCCAGGGCCTAGCAAGTCCGCTCTGGGTGGGCAGAGACATGCTGCCCGGTTCATGGCTGGATTCCCAATGCCTAGCACGGTGCTTAATGAATTATTGGTGCTCAATAAATGGATAAATAAATTACTTTAAAAAATAGAGAAACAAAGCACATTTCTGGAAAGTCAGCTCTAAAGGACTTTAGACCTTGTCATTCAAAATATGGTCTGTGGAACACAGCGTCGGCGTCTGCTGGGATCTTGTTAGAAATGCAAAAGCTCAGGTTCCACCCCAAGTTACTGAACCAAGGTCTGCATTTTAACACGATTTCCCAGGGGATCAATTAACATGTTAAAGTTTGAGATGTGCAGGGGTAGGCATATCTCCTCTGGTGTTTCTCAGTTTTGGCTGGCTATCACGGTGGGGAGCTTTTTAATACCTGTGAATACTTGGGTACCTTTTTCAGAGATTCTGATATGTGAGCAGGATTGAAGATCAGTGACTGCAGCCCTGTCATCTGTGTGACTTTGAATGAGTTACTTAGCCTCTCTGTGCCTCAATTTTCTTATCTGTTAAATGGGCTTGCCAATGCCCTCCAGCTAAGGACCATTAGGAATACACTCTTGGAAAACAAAGTTGATTTAGTGGATTGCAGCAATGAGGGAACTACTGTTCCCCAAAGGGCCAGGAGGCATTTTGGAAAGAAGGTATTAGGAGGGGGTTTTTTGCAGGATTCGAACTCCTATTAGGTGATTTGGGAGAGAATTCAAAGAAGTGTGGTTTTCCCTGGTGGCTGTGGCTCAGAGAGCTGGGATACCGGGGCTGCACCCTGGGCCACGGAAGGGGCGGCCACTGCTGCCAAGCACAGCATAGCCCAGCTGGAGGGCCTCCCTGCCCACCTGTCAGTCGGCGGCTAATGCTTGCACCGTCTCAGAGTAAAGTGGATCACTGCCGGTGAGGAGGGCTTGGGTTCTTTTACGAAGGCTCTCGTAGCTGGGGGTGCTGTGAACCCTCCCTAATCTCTGATTGCAAAGAAGGGACCGCAGAAAACTGCTTAAAGAGTTGTTTTAACCAATCCTCTTCTTCCCAGTCATTGTAGTGCAACTGGGACAGTTGGAAAGCATCTGTCGGTGGAAAATCATCAGCAGTTACTGCAGATGGGAGAAACGAATCATTTGCAGGCTCTTTGACTGGAGTTTGGTGCAAGTACCCTCCCCTGTGGCAGCAGTTGTGTGTTGATAGTCTGGGCTTCTCCTGTATGTTTTATGCAAAAAAATGGAAGTGATAAACCATTTCTTAAAAAAAAAAAAAAAGAAAGGTGGTTTTGTTCCATGGGGTGCTATCTGAGAGCAGGAGCAATTCTATTACACCTTTATAATTGTTATCACTCAGAGGTGAGAGGAACAAAAATCGGTGAAGAAACGGTCACTTACTTGAGCGGGGCGAGGTGAAGACTTGGTTATGTTGATGGTTCCCTTTGCGCTCAGACACAGTTTCCGAGGGATAGTCACAAAGCAGCCTTGTCTGTTGCTGGGCAGATGAAGTTGTCTGTGCCCAGAATGAAAAACATATAAAAATCATTAATGGTTGGCTTTTTCTTTTTTTGGCACTGAGTTTTAGAATTCCAGTGTGCATTCTATGTTTATACCATATCACAATTCAAACCAGTCAGTTTCAAGTATTCAAGAGTCACATGGGGCTCGTAGCTCGCGTTTTGGGGAGTACAACCTTTGAGAGTTGTTTTGAAGATTAAGTTAGCTAACAAGGTAGTCAGTCCCAGTTTTAGCTGTTATTACTCTCACCGATGCAAGAAAGGCGGAAATGACAGGAGCCTCATCTAGACTAGAGCTGGAATGAATTTCCCGGCAGAGAGTAGAATATTAATTAACGCCAAGAGGAGTCCAGAGGGCGTTTCGGGCTGCCGGGAAGTGATGGCTCTATAAACATCCGTTAGATTGAACTTGTTCATTGTGTTGTGCAAATCTCCCATGTCCTTACTGATTTTTGTTTGCTTCTTCTATCAGTTAAACGGACCTGATAAAAATATGTTCAAATTTTGTTCTTTTGTACTATGATCCCAGATTTGTGATTTTCCCCTTGTAATTCTATTTGTATGTGCTTTACATATTTTGTGTTAAATTGTGAGAAGCATAGCATGTCATGATAGAGCAATCCATTCCTGTTTGCCTTCTGTCCGTTTTTATTTTGTTATTTTTTACCGTGTTGAATAGAATTTAAATTTTAGTCATCCCTTTGAGCATCCTAAATGCATTACTTTTCAGACTTTTGTTGTGCTGCTTATCACCTTAATTGCATTCTGATTGCTGATTGTATTGGCTTTTTCTTAGTGTTTAATTTCTTCTTGTGTTTTTAGAATTTTGGCTTTGAAAAGGAGACATTTCATTGATTTCCCCTTAAAAATGTATTTCCTCTTTCTATGTTTACCTCATTGCTCATCTGTCCTCATCCGACAGTTTTGTAGTTGTTTGTACTTTGCTTCTGGGCCCTTAGTCCAAAATGATTTCAGAAGAATCTAATCTCTGATGTTAATGGAGACATTGCAAATCCAGGTACTGAGCCAGGCAGATTTTGGTATATCTCTTGGTTATAAAACTTAGACTGGGATCTCTGACACAGCAAATGCCATAGACGACAATGGTTTTGTTTGTGTTTCTTTTCCCTTGTCTTCATTTGACGAGGATACTGGAATGGGCAAGCCCTTCCCCTAGCTTCGCGTAGCAAGTTCACTTTGATTTCCCTTCTCGGGGCAAGCATTTTGGTCCCTCTACCCCATGCTCTCATTTTCTTTCTTATTCATGTCTTAAGAGACATGTGGTTCAGTTTATTCTCTGTTTTATGTTGTTGTTTCCCCCCACCCCGCCTTTCCTGGTTTATTTGTTGTGGAACCCAGCTATGCCAGTTCACATATTTTGACTATCGCTGCTGTGTTTGGGAGCAGAGAGGGTGGGAAGAATGTGATCTCATTTAACTTTGCTGATGAGAGATCCCAACTTGCCATTTGTAATATGCCTCTTTGTTATAGAAGCCCCTGAGTGTGTAAGCTCTTCGAGGGCCAGGGCTGGGAGCCGCACACTTGCTGTCCCCAGACTTAGCCCAGTGCTGAGGGCATGGGAGAGGACCCTCCATGATTGGGGATTTTATTAAGTACGCGGACCTGGGTGGTGCCGGCCTTCTCTTGCAGCCCCAGGTCTTGAGAATCTATCATCACAGTCCTTTTAAAAAACTTCTTCTCGGAGAGATAGCATATGCTCATTGATTTCTTTGTCCCCTAGGTATGGCTTTCTTCATTTCTGTTTTTGTGCATTAAAAAAGAAGACCAAACCAGTTTCAAATGAAAGCCTCCCAAAGGTAAAATCTTACATAAATGGTCAAAGAAGGGAAATTAGGAAGCCGGGTACTGTGCTCTCCTCTCCCTCTCCAACTCCCACATTTCCGGCCAAGCCTTGGGGCAAGTTCCCTGGAGAGCTTCCTAACCAGCCTCGCTGTCCATCCTTCTCCGACCTGAATTCCTTCAGCAGCGGAGGGTAAGTTTTACCATCCTGTTGCACACGGTGCTAGGGCACGCTAGGATAGTTTCATTCTTTCGTGTGTGAAAGTTCTGAGGCAAATTCTGAAGTATTTCCTGGTATCACGCCACCTCCTTCAGTGCATCCGTCACTTCCCACTCCTACCATCTCGTACAGGTGACTTGCTCTCAACTCCCCATTCAATTTTTTAAAAATTAATTTATAATGAGGTATAATGTGTATAAGTACACACATCTGGAGTCAACAACTCACGACATTCTTATACATAAACTTANTAAGTACACACATCTGGAGTCAACAACTCACGAGATTCTTATACATAAACTTATGCACTCATGTAGCCGTTACTGAGATCAAGCTATGAGACGTTTCTGGAACCACAGATGACTCCTGCGACCTCCTTCACAGTCGCTCTCCTCACCCCTCCCTGCAGGGTAACCTCCAGATTCCTATTCTGATTTCTCACATCATTTATTAGTTTTGCCTATTCTTGAACCTCACAGAAATGGAACTATAACTGTGTGTACTCTTTAAAAAAACAAACTTTTTTATCTGGAATTAATTTCAAATTTATGGGGCGGTTACCATAACAGTACAAAGAACATCCATGTGCCTTTTACCCAGATTCAGCGATTGCTAACATTTTCCCCACATTTGCTTTATCTGTCGAACTATCTATTGACCTATCATCTAGCTGTCATCTTCTACATAAACATATTCTCCGGAACCTTTTCCTGAACATTCCCGAGTAAGTTGCATTCCCCATGGCTCTTAACCTCTAGATACTTGAGTCTGCATTTCCTAGAAATAAAGAAACAAGAAGAAAAAGGAAAAGGAAAAAAAAAGATGAAAAAGAAAAAATAAAGAATTTCTCTTACACAGCCACAGTAGGCTGATCGATTAGAGGAAGTTCGACATTGACACAATACCTTCAAGTTCATACTCCAATTGTACCAGTTGGCTCAGTGTTTCCTCTTTCCAACATAAGATTCAGTCCAGCATCAGGTATTACGTTTGGTTGTCATGTCCCTTAATCTCTTTTACTGTGGTATCTATACTCAGTCTTTTTTTTTTCCTTTTGTCTTTTATAAAATTAGACATTTTTTTGAAGAATTCAGTCCTTTCTTTTGGAGGTAGTTGCCTGACATTCCTTAACGACTGGATTCAGGTTATGCATTCTCAGCTGGGTTCTTACACAGGTGACATTGTGTCCTTCTCAGTGTCTTATAACCAGTGACACATGATGTCCATCTGTCCCTCATTGGCGATGTTAATTTTGATCAGCTGGTAATCACTCTATAGTTGGTACGTCCCCTTTCAACGAATAAGCAATCTCTGGGGGGCCTAACTTTAGGGCCAGGCAAATATCTTGCTCCCCATCAAAATCTATCCCCCTCCCCCTTGATTTAGTATCTGTTGATGATTCTTGTCTGAACCTGCTTCTCACCTGCCAGGCACTGTGCTAGACGTGGGGACAGAGAGGGGAAGCCAGACCAGAGGAAAGCAAATAAAGTCAAATGGAGAGAAGGAAAAACAAAGTCTCCATTATGCTCATTTCATTCCCTTGTACAGGGCCTTTCGGAGGCTCCCTTATGTCACCCATGAGACACGGCCAGTCGTGGGGACACAGAAATGAGCAAACCACGGGCCTTGCCTCTGGGAGTCCACGGGAGACTAAGGGGCTACTGGGTTGACACCTCATGAAGTGGGGATGGAATGATCATGAACTTCTCTATCAAATTTCAATTTTGACTATAGTGTGGCTTCCTGGTGCTTGGAGACAGCGGTCTTAGGCAGGTAATAGGAAGCCCTGCTTAACACAGCAGGTGCTAAAGTGCTGGCTGGAAAATTATTAATGCAGTCTGATGATGAGCTTCAATAAAATGTTACATGACTAATTCATAATGTGTTAACTTACAGCCCAGGGAAGCTGCGCGTATGCCAAGTAAGAGCATGTGGGGCAGAAAAAAGCAAGGAGAGCGTATCTGACCATTTTTTGGGAACACTCTTTGAGAAAAATATAATTTAAAATCTGGACACTTTTCCTGAGAGCGTCACTCTCTACATCCTGCCCCAAGGGACAAAACTGGAGACAGGACAGGGATTTCCAGGGGCGTCACCTGAAAGCACCGGGACGTCTGCTTTCTGTGCTCTGTAATACACCACTCAGATCTTCGGACGCCACTGGCCGTTACAGTGAAGGGCCCTGAGAAGTGCTCAGCAAATGTCTTTTGGCTTTATTAGCTTCTCAGCATCTTTTAGGAAGCTGTCAACTCCTGGCATGCAGCCTACCTCTCCTGTGGCTCTGCCAGACTAGGCCTGAGCCCCCAGACACGAGCATTATGCACCTGGTGGGGAGAAACGGCCCAGGTCACTGCGCAATGGTGATTCTAGGCTTAGGCTCCCTCTGTGGCTTACAGTGATGTCCCCAGGCCGTAACTTTTTTCTCTCCCTCCTTCTTTTCTTCTTCCCTCCTCCTTCCTTCCATTTCTCCTTCCCTACCTCCCACAGGTATTTGGGAACCACTCTAGTGTTTTCCTAACTCCTGCACTTAAGTCTTCAGTAAGCAAGAATTTAATGAACATTTATTTTGTCCATCTAGTTCTGGATAAATGGAAGGGAGTAAATTCTTTCCAGTATTTACATAAATCAGAGAGGAACCTGAGACTCACAGTTCAGTTTCAAAGTAGCCTTTCAGGAAACCTTCCAGCTTAACTTTTCTTTGTTCTTTCCTTTGAAAATGTGGTATGACTTACCCTAAGAGACACATACAGAGTAGGACCGTATATACCTGGGAGTATAGACCAAAATATTGGTTGCATGCAACATGGATAGAAAGGAGGGGGTAAAGAGAGATAATTATCCCAGAAACCAGGGTAAGAATAGTCAGTTCACTTTTACTATTTTGGGGGGAGGCGCATGAAGGATAAAACCTTCCTTTACCTGATTCAAGGAATCGTACTCGTTTTGACTGGAGAGAAACAGATCTTTCTAAGTTACTCCCCAAGAGGACGCAGCATGCCGTCTTCTATATGAACGTGGACAATGCCCTCAGCAGCAGGGCTCGCGACAACACCTGCCCTCTTTGGACCTTACAGACGTGGTTTACTGCAGATACACTCAGCCCACACCAGCTCAGCACTGCCAGCCTGAGCACTGCCGTTCACCACGCGGGCCCTGTGAAGCCAGCCTCCTCCCCCCATGGCACACCCTTCTGGGGCTCTGATGCAGAGACGTGGATCCACCCCACATCACAGCTTGAACTGAGAGGTGCTTTCACGTTCCCTTCTGCTTGCCATGCAATGGCCTAATACCATCACTCAGGCATGAGCTCTTCCTAGAGATTCTGGAAAGTCCAAACTGGTATTAAGAGACCTTGTGTGGCTCACTGAGGAGTCAAGTCCTTAAGGGCAGAGGGAGAAGAGTGAAATAAAGGAAGGTTGGGCACTGACCACCCTGGCATTTGGGAAAGGAAAGCATAAAAGCAGCATCCGCAGCTGGAGCCAGGGGAGAAATACTAGGGCGCCTGCTTAAGGAGGACATCAGGAAGTGAGGGGCCAGCCATTTTTGTCCTAAGTAAATAGAGGAGATTTTGAACATATTTAACTTGGAACAATGTTTCTGAGGGGCAATTTAGTATTACATGTCTTTTGAACCAGTGATTTTGCTTCCAGTAATTTACTTAAGGAAATAATTAATGATGTCCACAAAGGTTTAGCTACAAAGATGTCCACCGTGGCATTGTTTCCAACTGCAAACACACACAAACACAAAAAAACCCCAGACTTTAATGACACAAAAAGATCTATTATCAACTGAAAATAAAACACTTATGAAACAGCATGCACAGTATAATCCTATTTATTATGCAAACATACACAAGCAGGAAAGTTCTAGAAGATGTCAACAGTCTTAGTAACTGCAAGATGGGATCATGAAGTGTTTTTCTCATTTTCTAAATCTGCACAATAAACAAATATTACTTTTACAGTTCAAAATAAACAGTTTATTTTTAAGTTTTAAAAATCTTATTACTCATTTTCTTTGGTGTTCTCATAAAATCAAACTGGTTGATTGATCCCTAATGACCTTTTCCCAATCCTTATTTACTCATTCAGAGAGTTCTTCAAATGTCCCTTTATCATTTCAGTGAAAACAGGAAACTAACCCTGGTTCAACATAGACTCAACAAGCCAAGAGCCCAGGACATAACAAAGAGGACCTTGGCCAGCCAAATAATTCCACACAGACACCTGCAAAGAGGAAACAGTGGAATTTTCATGGTGGGGAGTGGGGAGCACTGAGATCCTGAAAGTTCAAATGATTTCCCACCTGATGGTGAAAGAAAAAGATCACTAGAACATTTTTAAAAACCTGCCAGATCCTTGACCTTCTGTGTTGGATAAATTAGGTCAACCCAACTTACCAAAAAATAGGAGAAATGACTTCCATAGACATTCTTCCTAGGCCTGCCCACCCATGAAGAGGGGTGCAATCCACCTCCCCACCCATGAGATGGAGAGAAAATTGGGATATCGTCTGTAAAAAGCTGTGAGAGTTCTCTATTCAATTAAATTTTTAATCGATGGTTATTTTTTAAAAAGTTGGTTCAGCAGTTTTAGTTGGTGTGACCTCCTTGATATCCTGGAAACTCAGGATTTTTTTTTCATACTGTTTACGGCCTGAAGCTATTTGCAGGTCTAATCAATATCTGTTAGTCAGGCTCAAGACCCTGGCTCAGTTCAGAATAATCGTTTTGGAGCTGGCTGAGAGGGTAATACGATCGTCTTGACCTGTGCCAGGAGTGAAAGGGCAGAAGTTCTCATGCCCCCAACCCCTTGACCCTCTCCCCTCTGAGGGTGGTAAAGATAGCCCTGCCAGGAGAGCAGTTTCACCCCATTGTAAATAGGAGGGGCCTCCACCAAAGGTCCAAGGTCTGGTGGCAAGAGACCCCACACACGCCCCACTCCTCCTCTCGCACTGACTTGTACCCTACATGGGAGAAACCACCCCTCAGGAAAGTCGTCTAAACACGTCTACAGGTGCAGCAAGGAGGCCCGGGGCTCCTGTCACCTCACGGTGGAAGAGTGGGCGAACTCAGTGGTATCCACCAGAACGGTTAGGAAAACTCGGGTGCCTAGAAGCTGGGGCTCTGCCCAGAATGCATGACTTGGAGTGCAGAGGTGACCTTCAGGTCCTGGGTCAGCTCAGGTCCTGCACAAGGCAATGCTACATCGTGTCGGAGTCTCAGTCTCCTCGTGCATAAAATAGAGGTGATGATAACACCTGGCGGCGTGGCTGAGGACTGAACGAGACCCTGCGTGCGAAACATTTGACACTTGGTGGGTGTTCAATAAATGCCTCATTGTTCTGACTGCTCACCTTCAAGGCATAAGGAGGAGGGGTCCTGATGCGGCCTGAGAGGCAGGATTCCCTGAGAAAGATGTCAGCCCTTAGAAAAGTGCTGGCGTAGCTTCACCCTACACCTGGCACGCTGTCGCCACATCAGCTTCTCTGGGATTGTTCTAAAGCATTCAGCCACGAGAAGAGAACAGCCTTGATCTATCCCAATTTGCAGTTAAAGAAACTAAGTTTATGCATATAATTCTCTCCATTTTCAAGATTTCCTCTCAGAAATTTTCCCAGAACCTTTGGTATTTGCTGCAGGTACAGGACAAGTGAAAGAAATGGAGTAGCAAATATTGTGCAGGTACAGGACAAGTGAAAGAAATGAAGTAGCAAATATTGACAACAACAACTAACAACATTCCGACACGCTAAGATTGACAGCTTGTTTCACTTGCGATTTTTGTATCACTGGGGTGAGATACTAAAGTAACACATTTCCAAAGCAAGCTGAACAATGTATTTTTGTTTTTTAAAGATTTTCTTTGTTTATTTGGGAGAGAGAGAGAGACAGATCATGAAAGGGAGAAGCAGACACCCCGCTGAGCAGCAAGCCCGACGTGGGGCTCGATCCCAGGACCCTGGGATCATGACCTGAGCCGAAGGCAGCTGCTTAACTNCAGCTGCTTAACCGACTGAGCCACCCAGGCACTCGAAATAATTTAATACATACTTGTGTATGAGGCTAAATCACAGTTCATAATAGAGGAAACCAAATATATCAATATTTTAGGTTCTCTTTAAAGGTAGTCATGAGTCTCAGCCGTGTAGAGGGACATGGGGACATCAGGAGGCTGATTTTTAGTACAAGCTCTGCCAGTCCCTTGTTTAGTGAGGCCCTATACAAGCCCTAGATTTCTCATTCTGCTTATTTTCTCAGTTATATGAGATTGATGGTATCTAACATTTGTATAGTTTTACAGGATGTTAAGCATTTTCCCAGGACAGTACTCTCGTAAGTACTACACACATCTAAAGCATTACTATTATTACGTTTATACAAACATTTCTCCAGTGGGAATGGCTTCTAGGAGGCTCCCAAATTACGGGCCTGTGTACCACAAATGACCTGCCCATCTATACATCATGTTGTTTTAGGCCGCGGTTCTGAACCTTGACTGTGCACTGGTTTACCTGGGGAGCTTTAAAAAATACTGACGTCTCGTGCTGAGCCCCCGAGATTCCAAGAACGCTGGACTGGGGTTCTCCAAGTCCCCTGCGCCTTGATCTATCCCAATTTGCAGTTAAAGAAACTAAGTTTATGCATATAATTCTCTCCATTTTCAAGATTTCCTCTCAGAAATTTTCCCAGAACCTTTGGTATTTGCTGCAGGTACAGGACAAGTGAAAGAAATGAAGTAGCAAATATTGACAACAACAACTAACAACATTCCGACACGCTAAGATTGACAGCTTGTTTCACTTGCGATTTTTGTATCACTGGGGTGAGATACTAAAGTAACACATTTCCAAAGCAAGCTGAACAATGTATTTTTGTTTTTTAAAGATTTTCTTTGTTTATTTGGGAGAGAGAGAGAGACAGATCATGAAAGGGAGAAGCAGACACCCCGCTGAGCAGCAAGCCCGACGTGGGGCTCGATCCCAGGACCCTGGGATCATGACCTGAGCCGAAGGCAGCTGCTTAACTGACTGAGCCACCCAGGCACTCGAAATAATTTAATACATACTTGTGTATGAGGCTAAATCACAGTTCATAATAGAGGAAACCAAATATATCAATATTTTAGGTTCTCTTTAAAGGTAGTCATGAGTCTCAGCCGTGTAGAGGGACATGGGGACATCAGGAGGCTGATTTTAGTACAAGCTCTGCCAGTCCCTTGTTTAGTGAGGCCCTATACAAGCCCTAGATTTCTCATTCTGCTTATTTCCTCAGTTATATGAGATTGATGGTATCTAACATTTGTATAGTTTTACAGGATGTTAAGCATTTTCCCAGGACAGTACTCTCGTAAGTACTACACACATCTAAAGCATTACTATTATTACGTTTATACAAACATTTCTCCAGTGGGAATGGCTTCTAGGAGGCTCCCAAATTACGGGCCTGTGTACCACAAATGACCTGCCCATCTATACATCATGTTGTTTTAGGCCGCGGTTCTGAACCTTGACTGTGCACTGGTTTACCTGGGGAGCTTTAAAAAATACTGACGTCTCGTGCTGAGCCCCCGAGATTCCAAGAACGCTGGACTGGGGTTCTCCAAGTCCCCTGCGTGGTTCTGACATGCAGCCGGGGTGCAGGAGCACCGTGTTAGCTGGAGGTAAGACCTGCCTTTGTAAACCACTGTGACAATGACCTATGCCTGATGGGCCCCCGTCCACGGTCCTACTGTTTGGGTGGCCTCGTCATCGCTGCACGGCTCAAGGGCTCCTGGGCCACAGCACTTTGAGTCTCTGTATGGGAAGCGGTGTCTAAGAAAGGGCTTTGGATCATTAAAACCCAACTTCCTTCCCATGGCAGGCGTGTCCTTATCAGTTACCGGCTAGGGAACTGAGCCATGCATGCAGGGAAGAGATCCTCCCTGTTCTAATTTTACAGGTAGAAAAGGTTTGGGTTTTTATAAAACAAATCTTTTCCTGTTTACTTTCTTTTTATCAGTTTTTTTCCTTTACTTACTTCCTCAGCTTTGATTCATGTTTTCCTAAATACCCATTTTTCTCTGTGGATGCTGTCGCCTTTGTTCTCATTCAAAGGTATTTGGGCAGCAGGCTGGCTGTTACCAGCACTCGTGAACCTCTCTGAGGAGGGAAAGGACCCCCCCTACTAGGCCCCAGTACTCCTGCGTGAGGGGAAGCATCGCTTCTGTGCTTCTCCAGCTGGCGGAGCAAAAGGGACCGTCAGCCAACAGCCCTGTGGCCATCTTTGCTTCATCACCGAAACACATGCTTGTAGATGAGGAAATTTACGCTGGATGCCCAAGAAAGCCATTTTTATTGTTCATTCTGACACAGTCCCTTTATATAATCATCCATGCCTCTTTGTCAGGACGTTTGTGATGAGTATTTAATTCATTCCTTCTCAAATAAAGCAGATTTGATGCACTATCCAACCTTGGCATCTTACCCCTTTTCTTTAGAAACAACAGACTTTCACCCCAACACATACTTGGTGGCCACACAGAGTTCGCTTGAGGAGGCTTGAGGTCACAGCTACCGCTTTCACTCCTCCAGTCCAAGCCAGGAAAGAACGACTAGGGGCCTCTCACGCCAAGAGGATGCTTTGTTGGAGTTACGGGTTGCATTCGTTGAGATTTATTTGGCTTCTCTGACTTGCATACGCCACCTCATTAGTCTAAAAAGAATGAAAAACAAGGTGTGAGGTGGACTCCTGTAAGTTCTGTGAAACATTTAAAAGCAGAAAACCAAATGATGAAAAGGCTGGCAACCCCGCACACTCAGGACTCTGGCTGTTTTCTGGAAGGGTGAGGACACCCCAATCGGGTCCTCTTCTTTCAGGGACTCCTAGACAATTGCTAGAGGCAGAATCTGGGTGGCTGGCACATTTGTCTTACAAGGCATACTCTGATAGACCATGGCCCTTTCCAGGGCCAAGCTCCCACCTGGTCTGGTAATAATCATTATTATTACCAGAAGCTGGCAGATGAGGTCTTAAAGCATATATGGCAGTAAAACTGGAAATAGAAGGAGAAATGTCTGCAGACTCAACATGGTAGAAAATTCCAGAAAGCGGAAGAAACTTTATCCATCATTAGTCAAGTAAACTGTCTTGTGCAGGACTGTTTCCCATATAGAAAACAGGCAGCCATGGAGTGGCACATATGATTCTAAAGGTCCTGAAGATGCTTGCCCAAGGCGCCTCACAGCACGGTGACCTACCTCTGTCTGTATTTAAATGCTCTTTTTGGTTCAGCAAAACTGAAATCAGCAACATGCCCTCCCTCATTACTAAAGTGCTCCACGACAGAACTAGTTATAAAAACAAGGTAAACAGTCGAAGTCTGCTCTCCCTGCCATGCTTCCTGCAGTCTTGGGGAGAACTTCCGAAGTACTGACCTCAGGCGACACAGGCAGGGATGGGCATTGTTAGAACACTAGCAAGAGAACGAAATCAGCTGTGGAAAAGCAAACAACAGCAGCCGACGGAGGGTATCGCACCGCAGGCTAGACCACGTTGCAAGGTGGAACGGCCCAAGAGGCCAGTGGTGGATATTTCCACTGGGACGAGGATGAGGAGTGATGCGGCCGCTTAAAGGCATTCACGCGAGCATCCATCCCAGAGAGCCGAACAGCAGACCCGGTGTCAGCCGGCTGAATGCCGCTCCCCCCCGCCCCCCCGCAGTGGGTTTCATTGTGATACAGTCCTCACAGTCTCTGCGGGCAGTGACTTAGGACCAAGGTCCAGTTTTGCTGCAGAAACGAGAGACTTTCATTCTGACACATTTCTTTTGTTCTCGGAGACGTTCTTGTGATGACTAAAGCTGCTGAACATGAGATGACACTCCCACAGGCTGGTGGGACTGACCCTGCATACCAGGAACCCTGAATGCCTGCTTTAACTAGCGTGTGAATTAACACTTGGCATTAAAAACAAACAACCCCCCCAACCCAAACCCCATAGTTCCGTGCATATCTCATCATATATCCTCAGATGCACTCGGGTTCCATTCACAAATTTCCCTTTGGAAATAAGCTATAAAAGTCATCCTTTAGTCCATCCCTTGTGAAAAGTTGAAAAGCAGGTCTGTATCTCAGCACTAAAGGTTACAGAAATCACTATTTATTGACTTTGAAAAACTTAATCTCCTTGCAAATTATATCCTCACATCTGCTGTGGGTAAGAAATGCTTTCACTGACATTTTAGTGTTTGTGACAGCTTGTCACCGTCCAATTTCCCCCCATGCCAGGGCCCACTGTGGAGACTGGACTAATCAGCACTCGCATTCCAGCTTCGGCTACTCTAGTAAGGGTAGGGTCCTGGAAAGGAAGCAGGACAAGCAATGCTTAGTGTAACCCTTGAGGGAGATGTCCTCGACCAGGGGGCCTTCCCGAGGCCTATGTAATTTATACGAGGTTTAGCATTTACCGATTTTCTAATAGTTAGGACCAACTAAGGCTGGAACAAATGTCTAATTTGAATGAAGTTTAGTTATAAAAAGGTTCCTAATTCAAATCTAAAGGAGTAAATCAAGTCCCAGCCCAAATCAGGACTGGAGTGGGCTCCACTGCTGAGAACGAAATTGCCTCCACATCCGTGTGATGGCCAGTTCTGCTCAGGTGCAGGCTTGTGGCCTGGACTCCTAAGAGTGAGATGAGCAGCCAGTGTCCAGACCATGCACTCCTTATCCATGGTAGGCTGAGTTTATTTGATGACAGGCACTGTAGCCAGAGTGACCCGAGGTTCTTAGCAAATCACCTGTCTTGCTTAGTGCTGGACCAGGCCGACTCTGGCTTATGTATTCCATGACTGTGGAGGCTTCTTCCTTTTCCACGTGGGTCAGTAGAACACAGCTCGGGTTACTTCTTCTGGGCTACCGAAGTTTGCAGGAACGGGACCCAGATCTTCAGTGGGTACGGTATCTGTACAGGGCCCTGGCAGTAGGGACTAGGCGGATGAAGGTGGGGGGTGGAAATGAATGCTTTGTGTCCTGGCTCTCTTAGAAGACAGGGTTCATGCTCATTATCTAAAAGGATGATCGGAAATTTTCTCCTTAAAACTCAAATGCAGATCCAAAGACCACTTGAAGACTCTAGACAAATGGTAATGGTTCTAGGGCCAGGCCTCTAGTGGAGGGGACTCCCTGCCCTCCTCAAAACCCTGCAAGTCCCGGGCAAATGACTGAACAGCTCCTTGCTCGCCCGTCATCTGTCATCTGGTTACCTTCAGGTGCTAGGATTCCTTTCTCTCCATCTCCACGAATACTTTATACTGAAACAAGATTTTATGTTCTCCCAGCAATAATTGTTCACTCACCTTGCAAGGGAACAGCTGCTTCTCTTTGGTTTATCAGCAAATTTCACGCATCTCTAAGTTCATTAAAATCTTTTGATCAAACACAACTAAAGTAGCAGAATTAAGGCATACGGTATTCCGCATTTCCAAGTCAAGTAAGTGTAAGTCCTAAGGGTAGTGAGGGGCGTAACGAACTAAGGGTTATGATTTTATATTTTGGCTCTTCTTGAATTTACACATTCCCATGCATTTTCGAATCAGTTTGAATAGTTCAATTGGTAAGTCCTGTTGAGATTTTAAAACTAGGATTGATTCCTTTACGATATTAAGTCTTCCCATTCATAACCATGATATTCTTCTCCATTATTTGTTTTCTTTTATATCCTTCAATAAAATTTTATCTTCTCCAATAAGACCCCAGCACGTGTTAGGCTTCTTTTCTAGGCCACGTTTTAAAAAACTGCCGTTGTGAAAGATATGCATTCCCCGCCCCATAAAATTTCTCAATTAAGTACTGCTATTTATATATTAATCTTTTCAGTCACCGTTCGGAACTGCCTTCTGATGGCTTGTCAGTTGTCTTTGATCTTCTTGTTAGATATTTCTTACAAGTATTGTTCTCACTTCGTCATATTTGTATCATTACTTTCTCCTGTAATGGTATTGACAAGGATGTCCAGGAACAAGAATGTGTATCTTATCCCTGAATATGTTTGAGATGATCTTTTAACAAGTCCAGGAATTTCTAGTTTGATAAGTTATTCTTGTTTTTAATGAAAAATGGTACAGTGGCCAAGACTTACTCCAGTTCAAAACAATTCCTCTTGAGGAACTCATGAGTAAAGAGAAATATGTAAAAAGAACAATGCTGTTCGACTTTGGTACCCAGGCAGCTCAGAGGCAAAATGAGTATAACTCTGCATGTCATAGTCTGCTCATCTATGTTACATTGTCACTGTTCTTTCCCGACTTCCCACCTATTTTTTTTTTTTAAAGATTTATTTTAGAGAGAGAGCATGCCCAAGAGCAAGTGGGGGGAGCAGAGGGAGAGGGACAAGCAGACACCGTGCTGAGCACAGCCCAGTGCAGGGCTTGATCTCATGACCCTGAGATCACGACCTGAGCCGAAACCAAGAGTCGGACACTCAACTGACTGAACCACCCAGGCTCCCCTTCCTACCTATTCTGATTTATATTATCCTTGGTGTTTTTCCTCTTCATTTACTATTTTATCGTATGGATTTCCTGTCATTTGCAACATATCTTAATGGTTTAGGTGGAGAATAAATGAAAACTTTAAAAAAAGATGTGGCTACATTTCGATTTAAAATAGAGAATGAGAGAAATGTAACATGAGCAAAAAAAAAAATACTGTTGGATCTTTCAAGAACAAATCCATTAGTTATCAGGAAATTATATGGAGATCTAACAGGATGATTAATAAATCTCTTGGGTGACCATATGAATCAAGTCTCAGAAAACATCTGGAGTTAAGTTGGATTCTGTGGGTCCTCAGGAATCCAGTACAGAGGAAATCCAGTATTTCAATGAGGCCTGCTTATACTTGCATTGTTAAGCTTGATTATTTGACTTAAGTAACCATTAGTAAACACATCTTAATTTCAGACAATGAAGAAAACTCAGGGGCCAGTAACATTTTCAGAAATAGGTGATTCATAAGTTTGTTGCATGTACAATCCCAGGCCATTTCAAATCGTTTCGGTAAGGTAACAGGAAAAATGATTAAACCTATCTATAGTTGAGTGATCAAACTAAAAAATATTCCTCCCAACAGAAGTGTAAACAGGATCCAAAACTGATGATTTTATTGTTTTTCCTTTGTCAGGCCTTTATGACATACATATTTCTGTAATTTAAATGAAAATCTTACTTCCTTTCTCTGTTTAGGGCTCTAAAAGTATTAAGAATGATAAAAATGAATTTTAGGAAATGGCTTCTTTTTCTGAATAGGTTACACCACAATTCCCAAATGGTTTGCCACTGTTCCACAACCACCCCTTCACAAAGACAGACAAATCTTTCATAAAAGAAGTGTAATTTGTAAACATCTTAAGGTAACTTGAGGAATATGGAGTAAAAAAAGAATGCAGCCCACAAATTACAAAGAAATTTAAATTAAAATTACAGCTCATACACAAACTGCCAGTCCATTTAAATTTGGCATATTCAATCTACTTAACTGATCTGTTTAATGTGGTAATTTTTTTTAACATAATTTAGTTTGGGGGATGAATGATATATTTATGCCCCTGACAAAGATGACAAGTTTGGTATTATGATTAAGAAAGGAAAATATATTTCCTGGTTCTATTACTCTTCTGGCTCATGAAAGCTCACAGAATACGTTAAGGTTCTGCCACGTCCAAGGAGGTTAGGTAAATGTAACAGAAGGTGCGCTGGGCTGACACACATCTCCATCATACAAATCTTCTGGTAGTTCTTCTTCCTCTCCGTCAGGAAAATATGTAGGGAAGGGGAGATTCTTACACAAGTCCTTATATGCAGGCAGATTAGAATCTCTGATCTGTGGGGAGGGAGACAAAGATCTTATTAATAAGTATTACCAATTAAGTTACTTAAAGATAAGGTCTGTTTTAATCACTAATAATTAAAGAATATCTGTTCCTACATTTTCTAATGAATAACAAATGTTATACGAAGTAAAAGGAACTCAATGTATTTTTATTCCAATAAATTTAATTAATCCAATGACAGAAATACAGCCTTCCTCAAGTTAATCATCTACTCATAATAACATTACTCTGAGTATTAATTTATATCTTACCTACAACTTACAAATCTCTAGAACTGCCCAACAGGATAAATTATATAATTATTACTTAGATATTAATTATATCAAAACTATGTACCTAAAAGTTATTACTACCTACTTATTGATTTTATTATCTACTCCTATTATGTATTTTTATTTTTTTATTTTTTATCATAGATTTTTTTGAGTTGAGGTTTAAAAAAGTAACTTTTACTTAGTATTTTTGTTAGTCTTTAAGTCAAAGGGCACATAACCAAAAACAAGTTTTATGAAGGAAATAAGCTTACATTTAACTAGTACCATTATCACTGAGAAGATAAGGACGAAATAGTATTTAGCAAAAACAATAATAATCCACAAGTCTTTATACTAGCTCTATTAACTCTTTATAATCTAAAAATATGCTAATTGTATCTGAATTCGTAAACCAAGGAACAGTTCAGATACTGATATGATCTAGAATGTTGGGCTTTATTTTTGGAAAACGTTATTGGATTCTTTAAAGCTTCTGACTCATTCTACAGCTTTCATTCAGAGAGAAATAAAAAAAATTACATGTAATTATACACACAGAGTAAAATAAGGCATAATCATTTTGGCAATAAGAAACGAATAATTTGGTTGAAATAAGTACACAGCTGCTAGGAACAGCTAAGTACAGAAAAACATCTATTTTAATCTCTCTCATTAAAATTGTTCCAAGAAATTTTCAGTAAGTTGCCCAGAAGAAAATAAACTTGTTTAATTTTTTTTTTCCAATTCACTAATCTTGGGTTGAACTTTAACTTGAGGAAAAAAAGTCATATTCTTTTACCAATTTAAACTGTCTCAGAATTTAGAACTGAAAACCCAAGCAAATAAACAATAAAACCAACAACAGCAAAACTTTCTGTGCTAATTTGATAAATGTGAGAATTTAGTCATAAATGATCTAAATAGCAAATTCTCAGTTGTTTTTACATTTTGATAGATCTATCCTCCCTGAAGAACATTTCAGACAAAACCACTGCTTATATATTCTAATTATAAATGCTACAGTACTATAAATTCATTGATTTGAAACATAAATGATGAGATTTTATGTAAATCTCTTCTGTCTTGGTGGCTCTAAGGCTGAGGGCCAAAGCGTGTAAGCCATCTCTAACAAATGTGTTAAGACTCTCTAGTATGTAGTTTTGTTCACTTAATCGAACCTCTGACTTCATTATTTCCTGGCCTTTACCGAAACTCCTCAACTCTCCAGCTAATCTTTTTGTATTTATGGTATATTGGCAAACCAGCTCAAACCCTCTGAGGAAAGGTGAGGGCTAGGACACACACACAAACCAGGAAATCTAGAGTCAACTTAAGTTCTAAATTGGGGCATAGGAATGAGCGCACACAAATGATACCACACACTACATGATGCTGTAAACACGTTCTTTAGGCTCTTGATACATTTAGTGAATCAAACAACAGCAAAAACGCTTACATTGCTTAAACAGGTTGGTCATCCCTAAGACTATCTTTACTAACTTTAGAGTACAAGCAGAGAAAGGCAATTATCATATGGTTTCTCTCATCTATGGAACATAAGAACTAGGAAGATCGGTAGGAGAAGAAAGGGATAAAGAAAAGGGGGGTAATCAGAAGGGGGAATGAAGCATGAGAGACTATGGACTATGAGAAACAAACTGAGGGCTTCCGAGGGGAGGGGGTGGGGGAATGGGATAGACCAGTGATGGATAGTAAGGAGGGCACGTATTGCATGGTGCACTGGGTGTTATACGCAACTAATGAATCATCGAACTTTACATCAAAAAAAATAAAGAAATAAAAATAAAGAAAAAAAAGAATAAAAAAAGGTATCGGTAGCCCTGTACTCTGCAAGGTGGCGGGGGCAGGGTGCAAAAGCTCCTAGGGGATGAGAGAACGTTAAAGAGGCTGCCTGTCCACTAGGACCTGCCTCAATCCCCATGGGCGAGGGGGCTCTTTCACTTGCTATGTAATCAACAGGAAGAATAGAAAAAGCGGGATGAATGTTTTCAAAAAGTGTATGGCACTTCTGACATTTTTTTTATTTTTTTAAAGACTTTATTTATTTATTTGACAGAGATAGAGACAGCCAGCGAGAGACGGAACGCGAGCAGGGGGAGTGGTAGAGGAAGAAGCAGGCTCATAGCGGAGGAGCCTGATGTGGGGCTCGATCCCATAACGCTGGGATCACGCCCTGAGCCGAAGGCAGACGCCTAACCGCTGTGCCACCCAGGCGCCCCCACTTCTGACATTTAAAACACAAGCCCACAAAACACTCACCAAACCCATAACTTAATGTTTAGAACAGACATTTGTGCAAGGTTACAAAAGAAACTTGTTTAGACACGATATTTCAAAGATTTTTTTTCAAATGAGTTTTTTTAATCAAAATACGTTTCTTGCAAATACATTCATTAGTGTGCTGACAGTTTAAAGTGGACTAGACATTCTTTGATGCTAGTTTCTTTCTTTTTCTTAAAGATTTTATTTGAGAGAGAGCGCACGCACGCACGCAAAAGTGCATGGGGAGAGGGAGGGGCAGAGAGGGAAGCAGGCTCCCCACTGAGCAGGGAGGCTGATGTGGGGCTCAATCCCAGGACCCTGGGATCATGACCTGAGCTGAAAGCAGACATTTAACTGACTGAGCCGCCCAGGTGCCCCTATGCTAGTTTCTTGAAAGATATTTGGGACTCCTCCTTTGGCGTCGCTTTGGTATATCTTCTAAATGTCTATCTTCAGTAATAGCAAGCCATCATCCATTCAGAGAGCTGAGTTTTTGGAGGCAATGTGTTGTTGAAGTAGGTAAAGAATACTAAAAGTTGTTGACTATAAACTGTTTATAACAATCAGTGAGAATATCACTGCACATATTATGGTTTTTCAAGACAGCTGACCTATTCATCTATTCAGGCATCCAAGAAAATGCTGAGGTGTACCTGAGAAGTTATAGCAGCAGTAAGGCTCAGCTGGAAAGCCGGCCTAACTGTGTATGCAATAAAATGGGGAGAAAAGGGAGATTTGATATTTTTGTCAAAAATTTAAAAATTCACCTGCTATGCAGTAAAATCTTATTATGGAAAAGAATCATTTTCCTCTTTTCTCTTTTATTAGATTGTGATATTTATAAACATGCAATAAACATGGAATGTGGAGGGATACATATAATTATGAAGCCAAAATGTTCTAAGAAGTACAATGACAACATGCCAGCCTCAACGATGTGTCTCTGTGTCTATGACCAGGTCACTTGGAGAATGGAAACCTACTTAAATCTAAAAACATGCAAAGTAAAAAAAAAAACAAAATAAAAAACAAAACAAAACCAAAAAAACTTGTAACAATTCGTTTAAGATGTATTTTTTCTTTAAGAAAAATGAGAATAATCCAGTCAAAAGGTTAACTGCTGAAAGGGAATTTTAATTACTATAAGATTAAAACAAGTATCATACTTCATGCTAGTAATGGAATCTACTTTAAGGAAAGAAAAGAATACTAAAGACACAATCTGAAAAATCTGAGGTTTAAGTTTTAAACATTCTTGCTGTTACTATTGGAAAATTAATAAAGAATATATTTCCGGGAATAGCTGGTATCAATTCTACTATACATTTATTTTCAGAATGGAATATTCAAAATTCAAAAGTGATTTCTCACGTTCTAAATCCAAGGCAGAATATTTATTTTCTATTTTATTTGATAGACATAAGTCTGTGAGAGTGCAAGAGTTTCTTTTTTTCCAATTTTTCCCGGACATTTGTTTTCTTCTTTTACTTGTTTTTGAACATAAAAATGAACATGTATATTTTTAAGAAAAACACTAAAAAGCATAATCAGAGCAATGCTAGTTATACAATAACAATAAAATAACAGTAACAAATCCCTCCTTAAAATGTCTACCTTTTATCACCTTCCTTTTTTTTTTTAAGTTTTATTTTATTTTTCTTTTAGTAATCTCTACACCCAACGTGGGGCTTGAACTCATCACCCCAAAATCAAGAGTCACCTGCTCTTCCAACTGAGTCAGCCAGGTGCCCTTTACCACCTATCTTGTTGACTCTCTTACTGAATTTCCATTTCATGTATTTCCAGTGCCTGTGTCAACGTATTTTGTAAAAAAAATTAAAAGCTCTTTTTGGAAAGGATATTGATATTTTGGCAATAGTTATCCTAATATCCTTTTTGTATTTCTAAAGAGCCTCTACATATTGGTACTACCCTTTATGCAGGTTCATGATTTTATAAACACAGGATCTGGCTATTTTGTACAATTTTTTCAGTCAGATGCTACTGAAAAGTGGAAAAAAAATTAATTTAGCAGATCATGTGGAGAAACAGTCACTTATTTTCAAGCCACACTTATGGGTCAAAGGAGAATTTATGGTACACATTTATGTATCTGAACAATGGAAAATAAAGACGGTTTACATACATACCTTTACTAAGCAATTTTTATGTCCAGGTACAGAGCCATTTACATAGATTACATTGTGCTTTGTGTTTATTCTCCATACCTAAAGAAATGAAATAGAATTTTAAGAGTTAAAAATTTCAGAATATACTTGTATTAAAACAAGCAATATGTTACTAAAAGCTGAGGCTACAAGTAGCCTATGAAGTAATCATCATATTAGCACTTCAAAATGTTGAATGAGAACAGGAAAAATTCAAATCCTATTGTAACAGATATGTCTTTTGGAAGTGGTAGCAAACACTCATTTTAAAGATTTATTTATTTTGGAGAGAGACAGAGAGAGAGCATAAGTGGGAGGGGGAGAGGGAGAGAGAATCTCAAGCAGACTCCATGCTGAGCACAGAGGCGGATGTGGGGCTCGATCCCATGACACTGAGATCATGATCTGAGCTGAAACCAAGAGTTGGATGCTTGGGGCGCCTGGGGGGCTCAGTCATTAAGCGACTGCCTTCGGCTCAGAGCGTGATCCCAGGGTCCAGGGATACAGCCCCGCATCGGTCTTCCTGCTCTGCTGGGAGCCTGCTTCTCCTTCTCCCACTTCCCCAGCTTATGTTCCCTGTCTCGCTGCCTCTCTCTCTGTCAAATAAATAAATAAAATCTTTAAAAAAAAAAAAAAAGAAGAGTTGGATGCTTAACCGACTGCACCACCCAGGCGCCCCGCAAACTCTCATTTTAAATATAAATGTGACTGAACCAAGACTGCTTGGATATTTCAATGGACTCTGCTGGCACCATTAACAAGTGGAAAGTCAATTTTATTTTATTTTTATTTAATACTAGCTTGCTGCAACTAGAAACTGGGGAAGCCACAACCTTTCTGGGTCTAATTTCCAAAGTAAGTGTGCTGAGCAGATGGCCCTCATGTGGGTGGCTTTTCATGTGGAGAAAAAGCTTATNACAAGTGGAAAGTCAATTTTATTTTATTTTTATTTAATACTAGCTTGCTGCAACTAGAAACTGGGGAAGCCACAACCTTTCTGGGTCTAATTTCCAAAATAAGTGTGCTGAGCAGATGGCCCTCATGTGGGTAGCTTTTCATGTGGAGAAAAAGCTTATACAAATGGGGAAAATGGTCAAGAAATGGTAGTGAAAGAACAACTCATGTGGGAGGAAAATCAAGTTTGACCCACAGTTCATAGCTACTAATGGCTAAATGTTAAATACTATGGGAATTGGGAAATAATCACACACGTACACATGTGCAAATACACACATGCACAGCAAACACAAACACACACAGATACAAACAGGTGATCTCTCACAGACGTAAAAGTAACAGAAGGGAAAGAAAATCTTGGATTTAATTACACAAAATTTAAAAACTCCGCCAGCCAAAATTTATAAATAAAATGTATCTAGAATAGGGGCTTGAAACATGCACCAAAATGTTAACAGTGTTTATCTTTGGGTATTGTTCTTATGAGGAGACATTTTCTTCTTTGTACTTTCTATACTTTGAAACATGTACACATACATATATAAACATTAGTTATTTGTCAAATTCCTCAAATTAGTAGGGACTGAATTTAACTCCCCCCCCCAAATATATGTAGTTAGTTTATAAAGATAGATATATCCCACAATGCTTTCTCTCATACTATCTTTTCCCTCCTGTTTTGATGGTCTCCCTCTCTCTTCCTCCTCCACATCCGCTTCTATCCACCCACACACTTGACATATAATCCAAAATACTCTGGCACATAATTCCACTTTTCTCTGTGCTTATGTAACAGCACAGTAACATATGCATGGAGGAAGCTTTTGTTCATTCTTTATAAAAGGATAGTATTATACACAATGCTCTAGAATCTAACCTTTCTCATGCACCATCTTCTTGTGGAAATCTTCCAGATCAAACAGTAGGTGACTAACTTTTTCTTTTCAATGACCACACATTCCACAGTTTGGATGTTAAATGAACACACTACCACGATTATGGCTACAACACACACACACACACACTTCAGGTATTAGAACAATCCCATGCAGACACAGGTGTGGTATTTCCTCTGGTGCTTTTATATTCAGGTATTAATTAGACTATGCCTAAAAAAGAGCCACTTCAGAAACTTACTTTCAGTCCATATGCTGTCCTATCTCTGTTTCCCATTTGTCCAGGCATTTTAGTTCCAGGCCAGATTCTGGCAACATCCTACATAAGAAAACCAAAATTAGCACTTTTAAGTACTCTCAATTTTCAATAGCACTGATCAAACTGAAATGCAAACTGAGTTATGAGTTATTAAAATGTTTCACTTTTCCCTCATTCTGCTAGGCCCCAGTAAGGAACTAAATGTGGATTTAGACACAGTTACCTTTAGAAAGGATTTCCTTTCTAAATTAGATGAAAGCAACAAAATAAATACAGACTAAGAAACAGATATAGGAGAAAAACTCATTAACAAGAGTGGCAATCACGCTAATACTGGTTAAGAAGTAGAAAAGAAAAATCACAGGATGTAAACATCCTTCACACCACCACTCAAAGAACAAACTTGACTGCCTGGTCTGTTTTCATTAATCTTCTGCATTAACTGACTTAATGGACTCCATCTACACCCCTACTGCTGGGATGGGCCTACTCCCCCACCCTCGCTTTTGATGTTACTTTCCTTCCGCAGAATGATTAAAGGACAGAGTTAGTTATTAGAATACTGAGTCTGTTTGTCCAGCTCTGGTTGTCTGATTCACAGAAATCAAACAGCTTCACATGGTTTCTCTGATTTTTGGCTTTGATAAAAGATAATACTACATCTAAAGAAGCAAATTTGAATTACATCTAAAATGGGAAGCTTCTCATGACACATGAATTCTTGGAATATAAATACTTCTGTATCGGGGCGCCTGGGTGGCACAGCGGTTAAGCGACTGCCTTCGGCTCAGGGCATGATCCCGATGTTATGGGATCAAGTCCCACAAAAGGCTCCTCCGCTATCAGCCTGCTTCTTCCTCTCCCAATCCCCCTGCTTGTGTTCCCTCTCTCGCTGGCTGTCTCTATCTCTGTCAAATAAATAAATAAAATCCTTAAATAAATAAATAAATAAATAAATAAATAAATAAATACTTCTGTATCACTACTCTGACATTAACAGGCAAAACTCCCAGCGGAAGTAGCTCACCATAGTATGAGAGTTGGTAACCAACTCAGATTAAAAGACAATTCTGCGTATTATAGACTAAATATCACTCTTATTCATTCTACAAACACACTCTGTGATAGGTATACCTTGCTTAACATTACATTACTGAAAAAGGACTCTGCCCTCCCCAATTAAATTTACATTCTCATTAAAAGTACACCCTCTTAGGATTATAAAGGAATTGACTAGCTAACACTTAATGGCAGTATTCACGAACACAGAATGGTACATTTCATGACAAATAACTAACTTGAGGCCTAACAACAGGTTCTTCTATATGACTAATTTTAAAAGAGCTTTATTGAGGTATAATTCACATACCACACATTTTACTCTTTTTAAAGTATACAATTTAAAGATTTTAATATATACAGGGAGTTGTGTATGACTATAATCTCAGAACATTTTCATCAATCTAAAACAGAAATTCCAAATCCATTAGTAGCCAACCCCTCCAACTCCCCCCAACCCTAGGCAACCACTAATCTGCTTTCAACTTCATAGATTTGCCTGCATGGACAGCTCATGTACATGGAATCATACAATATGGAGTCTGTGACTGTTTTCAAGGTTCGTCCATGTTGCAGGATGTATCAACACTTCATTCTACTTTATTGCTAAATATTATTGTATGAATCTGCCACATAATTTAATTATCTGTTCATCAATTTATGAACATTTGGGTTGTTTCCATTTTTTGCTATTTTGAATAATGATGCTATGCACACACAAGTGTTTTGTGCATGTTTTCACTTCTTCTGGGCATACACCCTAGGAGTGGATTTGCTGGGACACCTGGTAACTTTACACTTAACATTTTTAGCAACTGCCAAACTTTTCTAAAGCAGCTGTTATCATTTCCACATTCCTATCCACAATGTATGAGGGTTCCAATTTTTCCACATCCTTACCAACATTTGTTACTATCCATCTATCTTTTTAATTCTAGTCATCCCAGTATGTGTTGAAGTGCTATCTTACTGTGGTTTTGGTGTGCATTTCCCTAATGGCTAAAGATGTTAAGCATTTCTTCATATGCTAATCGGCTATTTGTATATCTTCTTTGGAAAAAAATCTATTCAAGTCCTTTGGATTGAATTGGGTTATCTTTTTTTAAAAGACATTTATTTGAGAGAGAGAGAAGGGGGAGAGTGCACAAGCCCATTTGCACGAGTAGGTGGAGGGGTGGAGGGAGAGGGAGAGAGAGAATCTTAAGCAGACTCCCCGCTGAGCATGGAAGTCAATGTGGAACTGGTTCCCAGGACCCCCAAGATCATGACCTGAGCCAAGATCAAGAGTTGGATGCTTAGCACACTGAGCCACTTAGGCATGCTGAATTGGGTTATCTTTTCATATTCTGGATTAAAAATTTTAGCAGATATATGATTTGCAAATATTTTCTTCCATTCTGTGAGTTGTCTTTTCATTTTCTTGATAGTATTGTTTGCAACAGAAAAGTTTAAATTTTGATGAAGCCTAAGTTATCTGTATTTTCTTTTATTACTTGTATTTTTGGCACCCTATCTAAGGCTTCGCCTAACCCAAGGTTACTCCTACGTTTTCCTAAAAGACTTTTATAGTTTAGCTCTTAAATTTACATCTATGATCAACCTAATTTTTATAACAATTTATTTTCATATAATTTCTAGCTGCATAATTTCACATTCATAAAGAAGTTGCAAAATACAAAAACTCTCATACTCTACTCAAATTTACCAAGTGTTTACATGTTGACCCAACTGCTCTACCATTCACTCTATGTCTGTATATGCACATCTTCTCCTGTATGATCTCAAATCTGACGGCAGACATGATGCTCCTTTATCTGCAAGTATTTCAGTGTATATTTCTTAAGAACAAGAATATTCTCTCATATAACCACAGTACAATTATGAAACTCAAAAAATTTATGATCTAATCTGTAGTCTACATTCTAAATTTTGCCCCCATGATGCTCCCCCCAATTCCAGGATCCACTTCAGAATTCTACACTGTGATTAGTTGTCATGCCTCTTTAGTCTCTTCAGATCTGGAACAGATCCTCAGCCTTTCTCCTTCATGATCTTGACATTTCTGAAGCTATTTTGTAGCCAATTATTTTACAGATTATCACTCACTTTAGGTCTAATGTTTTCCCATGATCAGATTCAGGTGATGCATTTTTGGCAGGAATCACCACAGAAGTGAGGACGTGTTCTTTTCTGTTCTTTTTGTGTTCACTAGGTTAATCTACTCTAAGGCTGTTATCTTTCCCTTTGTAATTAATCGATGAGTTGTTTTGGGGACTCTATATAACTTGTCTCCATCAAGTTTTCACCACCAACAGCATCCACTGTTAATTCCTGGCTGAATCAATTATTCCTACGATGGCTGTCAAAAGTGAAGTTCTAACTCCATCATTCCTTCTACATTTATTTGCTAATATTATACTGCAAAGAAGAGCAGGCCCTTTTCTCCCATTTATTTATTAACCTATCCATTCACTTTATGCATCTGTACCAGTGTGAGATCATCAATTCTAATTTTATTCCATTTTCTGTCATTTATTACACTTTCGGATCAAACTGTCCAAAGCTTTACAAGTGGAAGCTCATTTTAGCTGGCTGCTATGTCCATTGCATGTGCCATCATTTTTAAAGCATTTCCTTTTTTCTTATTAATTTCTAAAGGAATTATTTTTTATTGAGGTCTGATATAAAGCACTACATTAGGTTAAGGTGTACAAAGTAATGATTCGGTATTTGTATATATTGTGAAATGGTCACAATAAGTCTAGTTAACATCCATTACCATACATACTTACAAAAAACTTTTTTTCTTGTGTTGAGAACTCTTAAGATCTATTCTCTTAGCAACCTCTGAATATGCACTACAGCATATTAACTATAGTTACCATGCTGTAAATTACATTCCTCACTTTCCTGAACAAGCTATTTTGGGTTCCTCTTATACTCTTCCTGCCCCATGCATGAAACTGGCCATTTCTCCAAAAAGGCCCAAGTTCCTTTCAGTGGGCAATGACATTTAGAAACCAAGATCTAGGCTCTATGTGTGGCTCGCTGCTATACAGTACTTTTGCTTTTAGGTTCTTTTAGCAGAGAGAGCTAAGGAATAAACACACACACACACACCTATCTATATCTATTTCTCTTTCTTTATATACACATACAATAAATGTATATGGATACCCGCAATCTGAATTCAACACTACAGGGTTTGTTCTAATTTCCCTCCTTTTCATACCTGAGTATCCTTTTCCAGTAGTGAGAAACTTGCTCCCATTATCAATATATTTACTTACCCATTCAATCCTACAACTTACAGAAAATTGTTTCAGAATACAAAAGTCGTTCTCCATTTTCTCTGCTCTTATTGTTTCCCCATTTCTTCTCTACTACTTTTCCCTTGCACCATGATACTCTCCTTGACAATCTTTCCCAACTGTCTGTGTTAAGGCAAAGATGAATTTGTGAAATGGTGTGGCAGATGGAAGGACATTCTAATCCATGATTTCTTGCAGCTGACTTCAGAGGGCAGGATGGGAGACAGATATGGAAATGAGAAAGTAGGCAGGAAAGTACAGAGAATACTGGCTCTAAGTATGGGGGTTATTACTAAATGATTCAAGTCTGGTTCTGGAAAATAAGTGAGGCCAGGACCCATAAAAATGTGACAAGTACTGTGACCCACCTGGAGTCAGATTAAAATTATGTGACCTGACCCCAAGGACAAGACTAAAGCACTCTAATGTGTAGCAACTGAATATTTAGTATTAAAAAGGAGAACACTAAGTTATACTTACACCAGTTGAAATCGCTCC
The DNA here is from genome assembly GCF_002007445.2 of Ailuropoda melanoleuca. NCBI lineage: Eukaryota > Metazoa > Chordata > Mammalia > Carnivora > Ursidae > Ailuropoda > Ailuropoda melanoleuca. Next base: position 16,437,169 of record NC_048223.1, on the reverse strand, counting down.
AGGTCTCCTGTGGGTTTTTGTTTGACCATGAGTAGCAGGCTGGCCTTTAAATCCCCATCTTTTCATGACGCCTTGAAAACCTTTACCAATACTGAACAAGATAAACAGTAGAATTTACATAATAAACAGAGCATAAAATATTCCCAATTGTGCATTTTCTTAATAGTACCTTAGAGTTTTAACAATGCTGCTTATCTAAATACCTAGGAAAAGCTATGCAAGAAAACTGCAAATGAACATTTCTTTATCTATGTCCTAGTTTGCATCCCTTCCTGGAGCCTCATTCCATACAACATGATTAATTCAAGATGATGAGACAAGAACAAGTTAAGCAAAGGGAGTTCTTTCTGAGCAGGGAGTTTTATCATCATAGTCCTGTGAAACAACACAGTAAAAGTGATAAATTTTTAGAAATTCCTAAGTACTCATAAGCTATGGGGCAGGCAATCATTAAGATCCCCATCTCCTGGTTTTCGTGCCCTTGTGTAATCACCTCCCCTGGAGTCTGGGTGGACCCAAGAACTCATGTCTAAGGAATAAACTATGGCAAAATGATAAGACGTCACTTCTGACATTAGGTTTTATATAAAGAGACTACGGCTTCCAACTTGGCACACTCTTCCTTCGAGGCTCTGAAGGAAGTCAACTGCCATGTCCTATAGAGCGTCACATGGCAAACATGTTTCCAGCCAACAACTGTGGTCCTGAGGCTTGCCAAAGGCCACATTAGTGAGCTTGGAGGCAGTGCTCCCCAAGTTGAACCGAGATGACTGCAGCCTTGACTGATGGCCTGGCTACAGCCTTGTGAGAGACTCTGAGACACAGGCACTCAGCTAAGTTGTACTGGGATTCCTGACCACAGAAACTGTGAGCTAATAAATGTTCATTGTTTTAAGCTGTTACATTTTGGGGTAATGTGTTAGGTGGCAGTAGATAATAAGATAATAAATAAAACAATAATAATGCCCTAATCCTGGACAAGTTTTACTTCTATAAGATATCAGAAACATCCTGGTCTCAAGGTTTGAATAGGAAGCTCATACAGAAATAGAATCAGAGACTAACAACTTCTTAAAAATCTATAATATCAATTTTTAAATGTAACCACTCTATTTTCAAATTCTGCTAACTAGAGAAGCATTCTGTGATGCAGGTAGAGAGTGGAAAATACTAATAAGGTTCAAGAATTATTAAAGTTTGTTTCTGTCAAATATATCAGTAAAAAGATACAATAAAGGGGCTAGAATGAATTGCAAGACTGTACCGGACATATTTTTATACTCTTAAGATAACACCTTCTTCACATTTCACTAGATAATATGTCAACCTATTTTTATTTTTTTAAGATTTTATTTATTTATTTGACAGAGAGAGAGACAGTGAGAGAGGGAACACAAGTAGGGGGAGTGGGAGAGGGAAAAGCAGGCTTCCCCTGAGCAAGGAGCCTGATGTNTTATTTATTTATTTGACAGAGAGAGAGACAGTGAGAGAGGGAACACAAGTAGGGGGAGTGGGAGAGGGAGAAGCAGGCTTCCCCTGAGCAAGGAGCCTGATGTGGAACTCGATCCCAGGACTCTGGGATCATGACCTGAGCCAAAGGCAGACACTTAACAACTGAGCCACCCAGGTGCCCCGAAGTCAACCTATTTTTAACGTCATATTCCCTAACTCTAACAAAGCTGACTATTATAAAACAGTGCATGGTGCAGGCCACTAACAAAAAGGACCAAAAGTATAAGATTATAAAAAACATGTTATTTCTAAAAGAGTTTGCTAATAAGCATTTAACAAAGAATTATCAGAGAGTAATGGATTGAAGTAAGCCCAAATAATTGTTTTAAATATGTCAAGAATTCAGCATAAAAATAATAATAACCTATGTGTAGAACCTAACAGCAGGATATTGTCAAATTGCATATCGAAAGTTACTTGTATATGAATAATTTAAATGCAGTTTACGTCATTTTCTTCACATTAATCAACTGAACACATCATTTATGGTGTGCACATAATTCTGCTTTGCCTCAAAAACTCAAAATAATACTTATTCCTGGGCAAAGAGCTAAGACAGTAATTTAACATATATTAAATGAAAAACCCACTATAAATTTTGCAAGGAGATTAACCCCTAAGAACAGAAACTATGATCATCAAATATTTTACTGAAAGTTTGCTTCAGAAACCTAAATATTTCTTTTTTTTTTTTTTTAAAAGATTTTATGTTTTATTTACTTGAAGAGAGAGAGACAGCCAGCGAGAGAGGGAACAGAAGCAGGGGGAGTGGGAGAGGAAGAAGCAGGCTCCCAGCGGAGGAGCCTGATGTGGGGCTCGATCCCAGAACGCCGGGATCACGCCCTGAGCCTAAGGCAGACGCTTAACGACTGCACCACCCAGGTGCCCCAAGAAACCTAAATATTTCTAATTAATGCTGAATTTTAGAACACATTTGAAAAATAAAAAGCTTGGCAATTTAAAAATAAAGAAGAAATACCTACAAAGTCATTTGAGCCTACGGATATTGTCTGGCAAATAACACTTTAAAGATAAAAGAGGGGACTGGCAACACTAACCCTAAACTGAACGTGAACGTGTTTTAAAAATACCACATTCTAACACTAGCCATTCTTGGTAGAAAGTTTGCTGGTACCTTCTGAGTTCTCAAATTGATTCATCGCTTTACTTAAAAAGAAAGAATTCTAGTGTGTGCACCAGTAAACCAAATGCCAGGTAAATTACAGAAGATAATTTAGCTCATTTTAAGAGTAAATGCTTATAAGATGAAAGTGGTATCCTGAAAGTGCTAATTATCTGTCAGCTAATTACAGACTGTTTTTCAATCTAGCTCTAGAATGCATCATGTTGTTATACTGTGTACAATGGGAACCTCTTCAATAAATAACCTTTAAACAAAAGGATAAATGCAAATGACATGACAAATTATTGGCTTAATTCAGATTATGGAGAATAGAGTGCACCTGTTGATCCATGGGTGGTTCAGGTATCTATTCTACTGGTTCTCTCAGCTGCCACCCAACAGGAGAACAAAAACAAAACAAAAGCCAAGAAGAGAAGTGATCTATACTTAGCATAACCAGGCACATTTCAAATATAAGGTTTTCACAAGGTCACATAAAAGAAAACCCTTATATAACAATGATACACAGCACATAACACACAGGCTTTATCCCCCCTACCTCTTTTCTGCTGCAGTTTTTAACTAGCAGAAAAAAATCAAATAAAGGAAAATTCAAGTCAGAAAGAACACAATGTGAGAAGTTTCACATTTAGTGAGATAGATCAGAAAATTAGGAAAACATAAAAATATATTTAGAACATTTATACTTGATAAACCAAAAATTTATTTAAAAAACTCAGAGATCCTATTTAAATTTAGGAGACTCTATTGCCCTTGTTTCTCAGTCCATTTCCCCTTAGAGTATACTTTAAGCTCATGAAGGGCAGGGGATTATTATTTAACCCTTATGCCCAACCTAGAAAAGTCAGAGTTGTCTTGTTACTAGCTATAACTGTGTCTTAGGAAGAAAGATAATTAGTTTCCTTTATTTTGTCCTGTAGTTGCCAAATGTTGTGTAATGGGCATGCCTTTTATAAAGTTTGTGAAGATGGTATTAAGAAAAGGGGAGGAGGGCCTTAAAGGTATGACAGTCGTAAGTAACTCACAGAAGAAAATGCGTAATTTAATGTTTCCCAATGCATTCTAGAAATCTCTAGAGATTACTGCTATGTGAATTTCATTCCCTTGGTATACTGCATCAAAAGCACAAATGTCTACCAGCCCACACACAGGTTTTAATATAAACCCATCATGTATTTCACCACTTTGTGGGGAAGGTGCCCCGACTGCATGATTCTAGATATATTTGTATGGGGGATAAAAGAAAATGTCCAAAGGTGAAGAGTGCTCTCAACTCAATTCATTCTGAGTCCTTGAAGAACTTCCCCCAAAATTCTCATCACTGAGGCTGTCCTTGACCTGGGCTTCTTTTATCTCTTTCCTTGGTATCCCTCTTTCTCCACTTTGGGAAGAAAACTGTGCCCCTTTAATTCCTAAATCCAAGGCCTTTTATTAAAAGAATGTTTTATTATGGAAAATTTAAAAACATACTGAAAAGCAGAGAGACTCTTACAATGAATCCCTTATATCCAATTACCCAGGGTCGAACATTAGTCTGTTTCATCTATTCCCCTCCTCTGTAACTCCAGTGGATTATTTTTAAATAAATCACAGATATATTATTATTTCATTCAAAAATATTTTAACATGGATCTCTTTGAAGGATCCTTTTTAAGAACAAAACCACAATACCATTATCATAATCTAAAAAAATAGTAATTCTTTAATATCAAATACCTAGTCAGTATTCAAATTTCTATCACCTTTTTAAAAATATAGTCCTCTATCCTTCCTGTTTACCACCCTCCCCTCCACTACTCTCAATCATTATTTCCTATTTTCCTGCTTCCCTAACGCTCCTTGAGACATTCCTTTCCCTTTGCTGCTACATGAAAAGATGGTCTTAGAGACCTGTTCCTGACCCTCTTTTCAATAGAGTTTACATCAGGAGTTGGCAAACTATGGCCTGCAGTGGCCACTTGTTTTTGTAAATAAAGTTTTATTGGAACACAGCCTTGTACATTTATTTACTTATTGCCTACGGCTGCTATGGAGCTATAATGGCAGAGCTGAGTAGTTTCAACAGAGAACATAATGCTTGTAAATCTCAAATATTTAATATCTGGCTCTTCGAGAAAAAGTCTGCTGACTCTTGAGCCTATTAGTAATAAGCTGGAGTTCCACAAACCTTGTCCTCTGGCAAGAATTCTGCTACTATCCCATCCCACAGATGCACTGACCATATCCAACCAGAAGTACCCCACCCATTCAATTACAATGTTACAGAAACTTAACATCTCTCTTTCTTCAAGCTATCCTCCTTCATAGCCACTAGAGTGACATTCCCAAGATGGCAGTCTTTTCACACAAGCTGTCCCCCGCTTTAAAAAGCAAAACAGCAACAACAACATAAAGAAGCAAACTAAATCATAACCTTAAGTGGTTCCCAGTAACTTCTTTAGTAGCCTTTTATAACTGGGTCCAGTCGACCTTTCAAACACTGCCCATCACAAATCCTCATGATAGCAGATTATTCCATGAATCCCTAAGTATGCCACTCTCTTTCTTGTCTTTGCTCATTTTGTTCCTTCAGCCTCACATGCCCATCTCACTGCATTGTCTTTCTACTCTTATCATGAAAAGAGAACCAAAGTGTTAGTCAAGTGTCACAAGGCCTACGAAGTAAATGATTTTCTTTATTAAAAAGAATCAAAATACATACTGTAAGTAGAGGTTTTTGTATCAGAACCATTTCTAAATTGAGCTTTCACATTCTCTCTTTAGTTGATTTACGGCTGTAAAAAGTTTAACTCGTCACTTTTACATGATCTCTCAGGGGACTACTAAATGGAAGAGAGGACTCCTGACTTCTCTAACGATGCCCCAAGATCAGGCCATATTTTTATGGAGGTGAGGGTGGGAAGATGAAGAAATCATTGGCTTAAAGCTAGTTTCTCTAAGGTTAAACATTACATATGAATACAGGGAAATGGAGATTCACATCAGGTTCTGGCCAAAATCATGACTTCGCTTCTTTATGAAGCTGAACCACTGAGAACAGATTAGAGTAAGATGGTATCTTTACTTGTGAAAAAGTAATGTGGAATATAAAGGCATAAAATACAAATCAACAATCAAAAGAATTTCCTGTAGAATATAATTTAACATTACTTTGTTATGTTAAGTAGGAAGGTCGGTAGAAGAAAGGGAAGAAGAAAGGGGGGGTAAACAGAAGGGGGAATGAACCATGAGAGACTATGGACTCTGGGAAACAGACTGAATGAACTTTTTCTGACTTCAATTATGGGCTTCAGAATTTAAATAAATAAGGGAATAAATAAATTTCAGACAACCAGAAAAAAAAACAAAAAACCCACCTTACTTGGGCTATGCCACTGTCATGAATTCAAAGCTTAATAAAACACCTGGCAGGGAAGTGCACCATGCCCACCCATTATAGAGACAGCACCACCGCTGGTGTCCTTCAAGTCCTTTCAGACAAAGACCTAACCGTTTCCCCCTCATAATGCAGAGTGCATTTTTAGTTTTCTTCTTGTTTATTCTTTCTTTCGTTCTTTTCTGATTTCTTTCCTTTTTTTAAAAAAGCCTACAAAATGTAATAAGCACCATTAAGATTCACCAGAAAACTATGGGCTATGGAGAGGACAGAATCAAGAGTCACACCCCATTTTACCCACTATTTACATATTATCCATAGGTGTTTCCTCCTCAAAACTGAGAGTGAAAGGGAGAACGTTAGACCCCAAACCATCATCTATTAGAAGTTAACGCTGGAATGTAATTGCCATCGCAGAACAAGAATAGAAACTTTAAAAAGGGTGCTAGTGCAGGGTGTGAGGGACACATCATGATACATGCTAGTCTTAAAATCATATTTAGAATGAATTACACAAAACTGTCATATTTCAAAGACAGGGCTTTATTAGCTGTTAACAGCATAATGCAACTAAGAAGTTATTCTGCTAGAATGGGTTTATATATTAAATGTAAAAATCTTTCCCATTAATCTAAATTGAATTTAGATTCTCAAACCCTCTGGATGAAAAACTATTTGTTATAAAAGTAAAAACTAAAATGAACTCTGGTAAATATGTATCTCACACTCCAAAGTAACACTGGTAAATACTTATTTGTACAGAGAATTATACCCAAATTTGGCACAGGTAAATACAATGTATCTTTCAATGCAAGCAGATTTCCCAATGCAATTATTAACAGAGAAACATTTAAAAATTTTAGGGATGTCTTCAAGAAGAAGCTGCTACTGTTGGTCGCTGGTCACTTTAAAAAAATGCAGACAATTTCATTCTCAAAGTAGATAGATTCTATTAACACTTAATTTTCTTAAATTATATAGTATTTTGTTTTTAATTTTCTTAGTTATTTCTAAAATACATTTAGTCGAGCAATTAAAATTGAAGGTATAAGGTAAAAAAAACTTCAAATACTCAAAATGTAAGTGTAGATTTAACAAATGTAATTATTACAGTATGAGAAAAAGGAAGATTTTCAATTAGAGATTAATCTCAGATTTTTCTTTTCAAATGGAAAGATGATGATGAAGCCAACTGATTACTAAAGAGACCAATTTTCAGTTTTATGCTAACTAAAATGCNTTGTACAGAGAATTATACCCAAATTTGGCACAGGTAAATACAATGTATCTTTCAATGCAAGCAGATTTCCCAATGCAATTATTAACAGAGAAACATTTTAAAATTTTAGGGATGTCTTCAAGAAGAAGCTGCTACTGTTGGTCGCTGGTCACTTTAAAAAAATGCAGACAATTTCATTCTCAAAGTAGATAGATTCTATTAACACTTAATTTTCTTAAATTATATAGTATTTTGTTTTTAATTTTCTTAGTTATTTCTAAAATACATTTAGTCGAGCAATTAAAATTGAAGGTATAAGTAAAAAAAACTTCAAATACTCAAAATGTAAGTGTAGATTTAACAAATGTAATTATTACAGTATGAGAAAAAGGAAGATTTTCAATTAGAGATTAATCTCAGATTTTTCTTTTCGAATGGAAAGATGATGATGAAGCCAACTGATTACTAAAGAGACCAATTTTCAGTTTTATGCTAACTAAAATGTGAGTACTAAATAGGCCTACTTTTATTGACACTGTTACTTGAAACTGGATTGATTAAATTTGCTTGCTTTAAAACAGATGTTTTTATGGTATAATTTGGGTACAGGTTTAGGGAAAGGAAGGGATTAGGATTCTAAGCTGGGTAAAGGAGTAGGAAGGAAAAGTGGTTCCAACAGCCCTTGACTATTCTCCATGTCCGTGCTAAAGAATCCACAACACCTGGGCACTTGTTAGAAATGCGAATTCTCAGGTATTACCCCAATCTACTGCGAAAGAAAAAAAATAAGATCTGTGCGTACACACGCATATGTGTGTGTGTGTCTGTGTGTGTGTGGCGCTGCAGGGGGAGTGGGGGGGAACCTCAGTAACCTGCTCAAGTGTGACAACCACTACTCCTGCCTGTAAATCCATGTCACTGTACAATTTTTTCTAGCAGGATTCATAATCAAGAAGATGGGGCTCAGACATTTCAAGACATTAGAAATGAAGGACAAAGTAGTAAACCGTTGGCTCTAAGTGAGCCACAGTAAGGACTGAGAGTACTCAGAGCCTATTCCCAAAAGATGATGGTTCCATTTATGGTCAACAAGGAAAACATTCTCCCTGGCTGTGAAGAACTTCGACTCCCCCAAAATGGGAAGCATCAGGAAAAGAAGATAGAATTTAAAAAAGAAAAAGAAAAGCAAGCATGTGTGTGTGTGTGTGTGTGTGTGTGTGTGTGTGTGTGTGTTCCCCACAAACTGTCAGTGGCAAAGAGAAGAGGCAGCAGCAAGCAGGACTGGATGGAACTGAGGATCCAATCCCTGGGAAGGAATTCAAAACAGCTCCTCATGAGAAGGACAAAGAGTCCTACAGATTTACAAACACGAGCATCTTGAGGCCATAACAACATGTTAGCTACAAGAGTCACTGGAAATATTCATCTTTTAAAAAGTCAAAGTCACCTGATCTCAGGTTAATACCACATAAAGACACACCCACCAGAGTAAAGTAAGCACGTGTGTGGGGCTACTCTCTCCCCTGACTGGTGCACGGCGAAAGTCTAACAGAACACTGTACTGCAGCCCACACAATAGTGAGGATCTTCTCAGAGGAAGGTCCTCCCTTCTCCAGAGTTGAATGGCAACTCCTTTAAATCCCAGGGCTAGTTGTTCTCCCAGCTCTTATCAGCTACCTAGTCCCAAGGCTGGCACAAAGCTTTACAGTCTTGTTTTCTAACATGATCTTAAAACAAAACCAAAATACTTTCCTTTTCACTTTATACTCACAAGAAGGTTGAAGTTTTAAAAATAACTTTTAAGAAGCCAGAAACCCAATAGTAGCATATGAAATAAAAGCATTTGCTGAACACAGGCATGTGAAAAGCTTGGCTCTAATCCAAGCTAGTCACAAATCCCACCACAAAGCATCTGCTAACAAAGGTCTCTAACTTTATAGGACCTCTCGGAGTATCTCATAAATTCTCTAAACTACGTAATGGAATTCATACACTATTAACTCTGTGCAAATTAATGGAATTACTGAGGTACTTTATTATATGTAATAATTAATTCAGAAATTAAAAAGTAAAATCATCTGATTCACAACAGACATCTCCCCAACTAACCAAACCAAAACTTCCAAGCTCTACTGAGTTCTTGACAAGGGAAGGCCAAACAAAGTTACCAAGTGATTTTAGAGGCCCCAGTCAGTAGGAATGAGTCTGCAACAATCAGGAGGCAGGAAAAGAAAAAAAAAGGGATAAATCCATAATCTCTCTAAAAAGAGGACCTACTGTACTGTCAATCTATCTGACTCCATTTCTAAACAGCTAATCAAAGGTAAGGGCTGTTTGCAATGGCTCATATTTGAAAGTAGGCAATAATGGTGTGGAAATAAAGTGCATCTAACTGACTCCATTAAGGAAACTAATGCTGGCACTTCTCTGGTTCCCTTGGATAAAAGCTCTTTGGC